>NC_072731.1:253539453-253659361 GCF_026930045.1 Uloborus diversus
GGATTCTTCATGTCCGTTTGACATCTTTGTCAGAAGAATTCCAGGCTGTTACTGTCAACAAAAAAATTCCAGTAAAAGGCTAGACACAAAACTGTAAACACGAACTGTAAAAACTAGAAGTCATTTTTGTGTAAAATTATATTGTGTAAGAATATTTACTTAGACCCGAACGTTATTTATTGTACAGAATTTTATTTCACTATATTTCAGTTAAATTTGCCTCAAATGTTTTTCATTCGGTAACTAGTATGTTTTTTAATTTTTTTAAACATTGTATCAAATAACATGCAGAGGGTCGTTTTGTATTATTTCAAACGCTTATATCTGCTTTTCATTATGAAATAAAAGGATAGTTTCTGTTTTGTTTTAAACGACAGTGTAAAAACTTAGCGATGTAAAATTTTATCAAGTAGTTATTTGATTTATTTTAATTATGTTTTGTGTCTTAATTCTATCGATTTCTACTGTAGCGGTTTATTGGAAAATGTCGTCTACTAGCTGAGGGAATTTTTTTTTTTTTAAATAAACAAATTTCACAAAGAGATTCATTTAATGTTCATAATATTCCAACATGTGCAAAAAAAAAATCCTAAATGTTTCAGTTTTGAAACCCTTATATCTCCTCTACGTCTTGGAATAACAAGACAGTTTTTATTTTGTTTTAAAGGGCAATGTGACGGCTTTTTACCATAGCACTTTTAGATTTTTAACCCCTTACCTACCGGGCTTTTTTGAAGGGTGAAAAAGTACACTTTTTATTTTTTCTCAAGTTTAAGCATTTTTTTCATAATGAAGGACTATCAATAGTAGCTTAATTTTTCTTCTGCTTTTAGTATGTATACCTAAGTGCAACAGAAAAAAAAATTAGCCTGTTACTGAAAGTCCTTCTTTGTTATTTTCATGCTCAAAATAACCAAAAAAGCAGTTTTTTGACCTTGTTTTGACCTTGAATTTTTTCTAGTTAAGTTTAACTTAAATAGTTTTTTATTATGCACAAACAAAAGTTCATTCTTTTAGCTTTACAATGAGCCGTATTTGATCTTTCAACTAATATAAATAAATCCACTACAGATCCCAGAAGAAAGGTCAAAAAAGGCAAATTTTGCGCATCCGTGGAGCAAACAAAGGGCTATATCTCAGAGAAAAAATTTTTTCAAGAAATAAAACAAACTGTTTTGGAGTACATGATGTTGGTACATATTACCAACCAAATTTCATCAAAATCAAAAATGGTGCGGCACGGCCCATTTGTTGATTTAATATGGAATGACCCTTATAGGACCACAATACATGCATAGAATCGTTTTCTGCTTTTTTTTTTCTATGATTTCTGGTTTTAGTTTCTAAATTAGAAAATAAATAAATAAAGCATAGAAAGTGGAGGAGCGGTTGCCCCCCTCTCCCCCGAATCGCCACCACTGAATATTAATAACCATAAATAAATAGGCAAAATATCATTAAAAAAATTAACACTGTGTAAAAATTCTTTCTGAATAATCTTAGCTTCAATAACTTAGAGCCCAATAACCTATTAGATCCTATAGCTCCAAGTAAAAAATGAAAATATGAATTAAAAATATATAAATATTGTCCAATTGTCCTCATCTACTATGGAAATCACAAAATAACATTCATTTCATCATGTAACTATTCTTACTAGAGTCGTCAATAGATGGCAGCATCAGCAACGTCATTGACCGTGACCCGGAACCTCGAGAGCCACGTGACGTTCCAATGACGTTTACTTTTTTAAATCTACTTACGTTGCTTTCAGGGTCAAATATACCAATGATCAGAAACTATCGAAGATCGGATTTTTTCTATTCGTGAGTCTTTCAGAAACCATTGAACAAAAATATGAAGAATTTTATTGGATACAACGTGAGCATAAAACGTGAAGGCTTGCTATATCCAACTCTTTCTAAATCCCAGTTTTCTTGCTTGTTCTATTTATTTATTTATATTAACGTCAGATCAAAGAACACGGGCGTACCGAGTATATTACGATTTAAAAAAAAAAAACGAAAAAGAGAGGGAAAAAAACTAGCAAGTAAGCTCCACATTTTGCCAGCAGTTGAGGCAAACCTAACCCTGGCAGCGTCGTAATACTGTGATTAGGATTTGTGTAGCCTTTACAATGCTGCCAGGTTAGGTTTGCCTCAACTATAGTTTCGTTTTTGACAGAAACTGTTCAATTTTCTCTGCAATTAAACGCAAAATGGGATAAATTCTTTAGTCACCAGACGTAACAATTTCATTAGTAACCATTTTTTTTTATTCAAAGAGCTAACTTCTTTTTATTCTTCGATTGTTGAATAATTAAAAGCTCAAATTACATTAATCTATGTCAGAAATGCATTTTTACTAAATTTCACAAAAGGCAGCTTCTTGATTTCAGTGGAAAACTTTTTAATAAATACTTAATGCCTTTTGTGTTCTTTGAGAACGCCGATTGAGCTATAATTTTTAATCGCCATTTTTTTTCAATTCAGTCGCCCTTTTTACTTTCTTCTATATCTAATATATAGAAGAAAGTATTGGATTCGTGCAAATTTTCGAATTTCGAATTTTGACGGATTCGAACGTTTTGAGGTGTGCTGAGTTCATTTCGACTATTTTTGGAAAATGTCTGTCTGTCTGTGTGTGTGTGTGTATGTATGTATGTGTGTGTGTGTGTGTGTATGTATGTGTGTCACGTCTGTGTGTGACCAGTTTTTTGTGGCCGCTCTACAGCAAAAACTACCGCATGAAATCGAACGAAATTTGGTACACATATGTGCCCGTATGTGAACTTGTGCCCATTGGTTTTTGGCGCGAATTCCTCCAAGGGGGGGTGGAGCAATGGGACGTTTTTTGAGTTACGCGTGCTTGCTATTCCTCAGGAAGTAACTGGCGGAATCAAACAAAATTTGGTCCATATGTTGCCATTAACAGGAACAGGCGCTGATTCAATTTTGGTGTCAATAACTCAAACGGGGGTTGAGCTATAGAACGTTTTTTTTTTGTCGTCAATTGTGACTGCTGTATCTCAAGAAATAATGAACGGAATGAAAGAAAAATTTATCGGCAAGTAGCCCTTAGTGGGTATAAGAGCTGATTTTATTTTGGTGTCAACAGCTAAAAAGGGGGTAGCGCAATCGCCCGTTCTTTTTTTCCATTGTGAGTACCCTATCTCAAGAAGTAATGCTACGTTCTGGTTGAAATTTGGAATATATGTGAATCCATACGTAAACAGGCTTTGGTTCAATTTTGACGCCAATCGCTCCAAGAGGTGTTTTTTTTTTTTTTTTTTGAATAAAAATAGCTTTATTAATGCAACAATAAGAAAGATAAATCGTAATAGATTGTCGTCTGCGTATTTCCTCGTGATTTTAATTGTATGGAAATGATCGGAAATATTATCTCAATGATTTAAAATTTTTAACTGTTGCCATCTTATGTTTGTTAACAAATAAAATATTTGTAATTAATTCAAGCCAGGCTTTTAAAATAACTTTCAATTTTCGCTCTTTGCTTTGCTTTTGCAATAATTCAGACATTGGGATGGTCGTCAAGTTTTTGCATGTGTCATTTTGTTTTTGTTGGGAATATTGCTTCCTCGTCAAGCATGGGGAGGGATCAGAAAAAAAAAGAAAAATATAGAAGAAAGTTTCGTGATGGCCACAACATACTAGTTTTCATTTAGTGGCCTGTGGCGACTGCTAATTTTACCCATTACTGAGCAATCTTCCCATACATCGGATTAACTTTTAAAAATTATGTACATAGAATACGTAAAGTTTATCCTGAAGTTGCTTTGAAACGAAATCGTGCACTTATTAGCATTTATAAGAAATCCAGAAGTTATCAGAAAGTCAATTATTTATTACGGAAAAAAAAAAAAAGAAATATGGCAACTATTCTCTACTTATGTAAGCAGACATATGATATTCTTTGGTTCCGTTTTTGAGTGAGATGGCATCTTTTTCATCGCAGTCCTCGTGTACATCTCGTTAATAATAATTATCATGAATCTGTCCGTAAAATGCATAATGACTAACCTGATGTCGATTCCGAACATTATAGTGCATATTATTGAAGGGCATAATCGAGAACTTTTGATAATCGAGGTCTCGGGAATCGAGCTCATCTGATAATCCAGATCTTTCCAAACCGAGAACTCGAGCGATTGATAATCGAGATCTTTTGAAATCGAAGTCTCGGGAATCGAGCTCATCTGATAATCCAGATCTTTTCAAACCGAGAACTCGAGCGATTGATAATCGAGATCTTTTGAAATCGAGAACTCGAGTTGTGATAATCGAGAACTCGAGATCTGATAATCGAGAACTGGGGATAAGCAAGTTCTCGAATGATCTTGAATAATCGAGTGATTTGATTATGAGTACTCGATTTTGCGCATCACTGGTGCACTTTGACAAACCTAAAAATTTCCTCATTACGGGGGGGGGGGGACGAGAGGAAATATATTGACTAATCCCTACATTTTTCTCTCCACTTTTGCAAGCAGAAAAGTGAAAAACTCTGGAATCCGTTTTGAAAGAAGCTGTTCCAAGTTCTCAGCAGTCTTCCTTTACACGTCACTGGCACTATCTCGAAATAAATCAGTCCTGCTGACTTCTCTGAAACGGAACATGGAACAGCTTCTCATCAACCTTCGAATCCAGTAGTGAGGTGATGATACGCGAAGAATGTTCGTGGAGAACAGATGATTTATGGTGACGTCACTGGGGGTAGGCGAATAAGAGGGCTGGGCCCCGACTCCACCCTGTCATTACAGGTTCTTACAGATCCGGGAATTTCGCGGCATCGAAACGCGACTTGAATTAAATGCCGGCCAATGAGATAGGGGAAGGGTGAGGTTACAATTAGGACAGGGAATGTCCACAAAGTTCATGTATTCCGAAATGGCCTGGTGACTTCGAAGAATTAAAACGTCTGAGCCGGGAAATGTCATGTTTCAGTTTGGAGAAATAGCAATTGTCCTGGAGGTGGAGTAAATATGCCTGGCATCTAAAATTTGTTATCAGAATTAATTCAAATCTCTGAGAAGCTTTCAGAATTGTTCCAATCACGGAGCAAGACAGAGATGCTCTCAGAACGTATGCGCTGCAAATCTTTTGCATAGTCATCCTCCAAAAATCATTACAAGTGAGAAATAAGAAATAACAACGTTTAATTGCAGATTATTGCAGACACGTTTTTGGTCAGAGGCAACCAAAGACAATATAAGATTCCTATTGGCATATTCAATAAGTTACCAGTAACTTACTGAATATACCATGCCTTTGCCTGCAATCTTCGAGTTGAACCAAAACCATTGCTTCGGTCACTCGTCTGGTCAGTGCTAATTTTGTATTAGCTACCAGCTTATTTGGCACTCTTTGCTTTCTTAAGAGGTTTCCACCTCCCGCTCAGTCGTTTCCTATGCCGGGCTGATGAGTGCTAATAAGCACGAAACCGCAGTCCTCGGTTGGAATGACTGAGCTGGTGGTGTACTTCAGGTATTCCTATTGGTAGTTGAAAAAAAATCTGATCTCTTCGTTTCTCAACTACCAGGTTCGAACCCTTGACTTTCTGATCCTCGATGCAAACGCGTTAACTCAAAATAGTAACGAATACACTGGCAAATAAATATAGTATTGCATTTTCGTTGATAATACGCTGGGCTTAAAATCTGCCTGAAGAAAAAGCCATAATCCGGGGCGGCGTATGATTTACAGATAAGATGATGTCAAAAATCGAAGTTGTTTTGATTTAACATACAATTTTAGTAACTAAATTAAATGTGTGAAGAAGTAATGTTTAAGGCATAATCAAAAATAAACTAAAAAATAATTTCTTCTTGAAGTCGTGATTACAGTACGCAAATTACTTAAAGACAGAGAGTCAAGACAATGGAGCAAACGGTCTAGTCTACTGCACATGGAGGCTGTTCCTACTATGACTGTATGATTGTTTATTTTACACAGCCTGAATCTCGTAAGAAAAAAAAATTCAAGCTGTGTTCAATAAACAACCGTACAGGTAGCGGAAACGATCTTTATTGGTGAATCCTACTGAAAATTGAGGTTCAATGTGATGGCGTTGAAAGGAATAAAAGCGTAGATAATCTGCAGCAGCGTATAATCTGCACCTCATTAATTTTACACTTTTTTAACAAATAATCCGCGGACCATACCCAGGAAAGAACGGTAAATATAAAATATTTACCTAGTGTCTATTAATTCTTGTTTCCTTTTATATACTATAGCAGGATCTGTGTAGTTCCTTGACAAGTATTCCGCTACCTGCCTGGATGGGAATTCTGTGTCACACACGTAACCGAAATCTCTCGCTAAATGTATGGCTTCTCCTAGAAAAGAAAAAAAATGGAATGGTTAGCAACATACAGAATTAACCAATAAATACAGTTCAATTAATTATTGAATCAAAAATGAATATGACTGAGGATGTGCTTGACTTTTGCTTGGAAGGATCCCCTCATTGAGAAGAGATAGCATGGAGGGAGTGGAAGACTTTTATTCGTGAAGCAAAGACCCCAAGTCACATGATAGATTTTAAAGCAAAGCATTGGAAGAAATCATATTTCTTTCGCTAGTTTCACGCAAAACGTGTCAAACGTTCGTCGTTGTTGAGTCAGGTGACTTGGGGTCATTGTCTCAGCTTTTGCTAAGCCAATGGTTGGACGTGCTCCCACCATTTACTTATTCCTGCTCTGAGGGTCCACTCGTGCTGCCAGAATTTACCTTCTGGTTGGGGGCCACAAAAGTCCTTACCTGTACATAATTGCCCTTAGGTTTAGTGTTGGTGTTAAAACCAAGGGTTCTGAAGGGTGACTTCCAAGAACATCCATCGATACGTCCCAATAAGGGTCTGTTTCGGCCCTTGCTTTCTCTCTCTCTTTTCTTTTCTTTCTTTTTTTTTTTGTCTACAGAGTTCTACGTTTGGGGAATATACTCTTCGAAATTTAAGATCACTAAAACGGACCCTTCACAAAAGTAGAGATTGGTTGAGAGAGAAGTAGTGTCAATTACGATTGCATATTTAAGGAGAAAAATCTGAGAATATCAACTGAACATTTAATAATATAAACAGTCGCAAAATCAGAAAGGAAATTCTAAGCTAAACCCTCTTTATGAACCTTTGACCTCGAGTCATGTTGAGACATCATGAACTCATAATTGTGAAAAAGCAAAAAAAAAGTTTAAAATTTGAACATTTCTGAATAACGAGCGTGAGCCCCCAGTTGCTCCGATGAAGAAACTATTGTTATGAGCTTCCTTCCCCGAAAAAAAATCCTACTACTTGGGTAACACCATTTTGAAGTGGATATTAATCTTCCTTTTCAAAACTTAAACTTATCGCAAAAACACGTCTGAGTAAAAGAAATTGCTTTTATTTAAAACTACCTTGCTGACATGTATTTGCGAGCTTTTTGGATTGTTTTCATACAAAAATCAGCCCGACGTATTCATTTCATTTTGAATATTTCGTGCACAAGCTAGAAATGTTAGGTATAAAGCTCGGAATGCAAGATCAAAAGACCAGGTAAAGCGCTCTAACGAAAAAGAGAATAACCTAGCATTAGCATTAATGGTTAAAATCGAGTTTACGAATAAACACGTTATGTAATACAACTCTTTCAAAAAGACGAGGATGCAAGGCCATCTAATTTACGCGGTTAACAGTTACAAAGGGAATGAAGATGGGTTCTTTTAAAGAAAAATTTCTTTTAGAGTCAAATATAAAGGCAAATGACTTTCTAAACTTGACCTTAGACATGATATTATTCTCAGTTTGAAAAATGAAAAGGCTGGCGATTATTCAGCAAATCATTTTTGGAATCTTTCTGACGTGAAGTCTTAGAAAGACATCAACAAGCCGAGAGACAGACTAAAATTTCCAAGACTTGTCGCTGGCAAATGTTTTTCTCTTTCTTTTTTTTTTTTTTTTTTGGTCAAAGCTTTCACCATTTGGTGTTTTTCTTAGAAACTGCTCTTCATGCAGCAGTCACGTCTGAAATTGTAATCTTAATCCGGTTTTAGCTATCTTTCTTATGTAAGTAATGGAAGGGGGTTGCACTTGGAATTCCAAGATTGCCCGCGCATTTGGAATTCGAATGAGGGAGGAATGCCTTGCTCTTCTTTACGATCTCTTTCAAATGGTATTTTTCACCTTTTTTTGAAGTCTGATTTGATATTTTGTTCCTGAAGGTTTTTACTTTAGGCTCGGGTAGTGTAATAACTTACATCTAGGTGCACACGACTGAAATACAGAGTTAAAAATTAAGGCATTATCACTACTTGAGAAAACAAAAGTGTTCCAGGAATTGTAAGAAGCATTTTTGCGGAACAAAGAAAAACTCAAAAGCGAGCAGTACCAAACTTGAAAGAAGTCTTTATGAAAGCTTGGGTCTTTTCTCACAGCAAAATATCGTTAAGCAGCTAACTGTTTGGAAGACTATTTTTTTTTTAAACAAAGTTGCACGGCAAAACAACTACACGTAGAATCAGGGGTCTAAGAGCAATGGCGCACCCCACCCCCTAAATATTGCGAAGGCTACTTGTTTCCCCCCTATAAAGGAGAAAATACCCCTCAAAAGAACCCCATGGCGCAGTCTGTGCCACAGCCCCCCCCCCCCCCCCCAGGTGAGCACTCCTGCGTAGAACCAGGTAAAACTAGTAGAAAATCTCCATCATCCAAGACATGGAAACAGTCCCCAAATTGAGTGGTGTTATTTTCCCCTTTCTCTTTTCTTTTTTGATGCTATAGTAAACCCTGTGTAAGTTGACAACTTGCGGTGTTGTACTTGAGTGGTCAACCTGGACAGATGGTTAACTTATAGAGGTTGATGTATATTTGAACTAATTCAGTACCTGACAAAAGCGATCAACCTAGACAGGTGGTCAACTGTACTGATTTTATTGTACTTGGAGCACTAGCACAGCCAGAAATACCTTCTGGAGGGGGTTTTGTGATGAAAAATACCTTCTGAAGGGGATTTTTTTGATCAAAAATACCTTCTGAAAGGGATTTTTTGATCAAAAATACCTTCTGAAAGGGATTTTTTGATCAAAAATACCTTCTAAAAGGGGAATTTTTTAAAAAATACCTTCGGAAAGGAGTTTTTTTTTTAATCAAAAAGCCTTTTAATATGTATAAACTACAGTATTAGAATTAGCAGTTATGTTAAAACCAATAGCTCTGGGGCGTGTTTTCACCCCTCCCCCTTTCGCTGCGCCACTGACTTGGACAGACAATAGAAACGGCACTTTAAGAAGATAAATCTATTTGTTTCTGAAACAAAGTAGCATGCCAGGGCGTAGGAACAGGTGAAACTTGCAGAAAAGCTATATCCAAGTCAGGGTAACAATCCCCAAATTTAGATTTTCCTCTTTCTCCCCCTCTCTCTTTTTCAATGATATGCTCCAAAAATAGTGCTACCTGGACAGACTGCAAAAATAGTGCTTGGAGAGACATCTTTTTGTTTTCTAGACAAATTGGCATAGCAAAGCTGCAAGCAGAACCAGTTAAAGCGTCCAAGACACACAAAAACAACCCCCAAATTTAAACATTTTTTATTTTTGTCACTAAATTCTAAAACTTGCTGCTATATTTTAATTCGCAATTCAAGTAAACTATAGGTGGCGGTGCAGTCTCTGGCAAATGGCGGCTGGAAGAGGTAAAACCAAGACCGATCCACTTTGTAGATTTGACCAATGGGATTCTACCATGCCCGCGCATATCTGTGAACTGGTGCAAATTTTTTCCCGGATGTGGTAACCGGGCTGTCGGTATATTGCATGTAGTTCTGCCTCAGCCCTGGCTTAGGGTGGTAACTCACTGCTTAATGCGTAGGTTCTTGTTGGTATACGTTATGCCTACGTGACACAACTGACTTCTATCATGAAAATGAAAAAAATAAAATTTCTAAAACGTGTTACACTGTAAAAAAAATCCGTAAAATTTACAGAAAAAAACTGTCAGCCAGGACGCCAGTTTTCTTCCGTTTATTTTACAGAAATCTTCCGTATTTTTATTATTTATTCATGCTGATTTATTATTTTATGAAGATTAAAAAAATGAAATTATACTTTCATTAATCCATTTCAATATTTACTATACAACTACGAAATACATGTATACAAAGGTAAATTTCCGAATATACCTCTGTAACAGATGACAAAAAAACATAATAAAATATTGATTAGGATGCAATGAAATGGAAGTTACAAACGATTTAAGATTTACTCGCTTTAAATAAATATAAGATCAAAAACTCGAGCACGAGAACCAAAATCCAAACACGCGGGCGAAATTTCGAAGATTCGAAGAAAACCAAAGTATAACCGGTTACAGATTCAAAAAAACATTGAAATCCTGTATTTTATTACGAACAGTTTTTTTCTGTAAAAAATACGGATAACTTCTTCAAAATTTACAGTTTTTTTTTACAGTGTAGAAGTCAAAATGCCGAAAGCGGCAAAAGTGGCAAAGCCATCTTGAGAAGTTTTTCAAAAATGTGACAAGTATTTGCGACCAGTTCTGTATGCAATGTCTTGTATTTGCAACCAACTCGAAAAGTCTTCGTAGGTACTACCGTCAAGTCAGACGTTTAATTGAAAACTGAGATGTTTTGTAATTTGGAACGTTTCTTTTCAATCATTAGTGAAAAACATGATTAATTCATTTTCACGCTACAACTATTTTGCTTCACATTTGCATAACATTATTGATTGAAAGAAATAAATAGAAGATACGTACGTAACACTTCCTACGTATTTCGAATGTGCAGAGCTGCTTAGCAAGTTAAATTTTTATGAATTCTCCGGCACTTATTGGAAAAGCCAAATATCATTAAAATCTTCTTTTTCCGAACATCTGCATACTTATTTTTCCCGTCTTTCCATACTATTACCATTCATTTCTGATACTATAACTGCTTATTCTCGGAGGAGGAAGTGTCTTCTGCGGAATTTGACGCGTGATTTTCAATCATGCGTCAATGCTTAATTCGTGACGATCGATAAACGCCGATTTGTGACCCTTTTCGGAACGTGAAGGGATGCGAAGTTCGACCTATGGTGAACTCCGGAAATTCTATCGGAATTGTTTCCTGCTATGAATACGAAAATTTGAGGGGAAGATCATTGAGTTGATGTAGCTAGTCGGAATTGTTCAAAATTGAACGGAAAGTTGCTGAAATCAAAAAGATCTCTTCTAATTATGTTCTTCATCAAGAGCTTTTCCCACCGAAGCCTGTTTGAAACAAATTTGCCTTAAATTTCTCCGTAGGCGCTTTTTTTTTTTTTTTTGAGCAATTACAGTGCTTATTGTTCTAATTTGACTGTTTTGGTGTTCTTTGATTTTATTCCCCCCCCCCTCCCGCCTCCCTCTGCTGCACCCCCGTCGACCGGACTCCCGATGCTGCTCCTCTAGCGAAAACCGTCTCCAGGTTACGTCCATATCCCTACACACACGCACACGCATACATACACACCTACACAAACACACACCCACAAAATTAGAAAAGATCTTTTTAATTTGAACAAGTTTTTGTTCAATTTTGTCCAAAAAAAAATAAATAAATAAATAAATAAATAAAGAAAGAAAGAAAGAAAATAAATAGTAATAATTAATTTGAATTTTGACATCTTGAATTCAAACTATGAATTATATTTTTCGCAATCACGTGTGCGTGTGTATGTACTCATGCCTGCACACAGACACAAACACACACGCCTACATACACACGCACACGTGATTGCGAAAAACATAATTTGAATTCAAGATGTCAAAACTCAAATTAATTATTATTATTTATTTTATTTTTTTATTGTATTTTTTGGACGAAATTGAACAAAAACTTGTTCAAATTAAAAAGATCTTTTCTAATTTTGTTCTTCCTCAATAGCTGGAATTCCTTTGGCTTTTGTTCTTCCAAAGTCTGTTTGAAGCAAATTTGCCTTTCAGTTCGGAATTGTATTTGCCTTAAGCTTCTATGAAGTTCTTTTTTCTTTTTTTTTTCCATCTGTTCAAAACTGAATAAAAAATTATTCAAATAAAAATGAAATGTGGAAATGAGGTGTCTTTGCCGAGATCTTACGAACAAAAAAAAGAGTTTGTTCGAATGGGACTCTTCACATCAATTCATCATTCAATGGGAAGGAGGGGGGGGGGGGGGGGGTCACACAGACCGACAGACATTTTTCCCCATTTCAGAACCCTTCTCTCCAATTTTTAATTTTTTGAAATGGATTCAATCATTTAGATTTTTTTAACTTTTCTTTTTTTGTTTTTGTTTGTAGCGATATTTTTAAGATGCATCAAGCCCTCTTTCATTCTTTTTTCTTCCTTTTACTTTTACGAGGAAGCAGGCTAGGGGGGGGGGGGGGGGCTGAGAAGACTTATCTATCTTTTGCCAAAATCAATACCAGCAATATTTTATTATCAGTGGTGCATACTTTTTTTTTTCATTACTCAGGTTTTTACAAATGTCGCTTTCACGTCAACAGCACGTTAATTTAATAATACTGCCATATACAGTGAAAAATTAGATAGTGAAGCTTTTGACGAATAAGGTTAAGATTGAGGCTGCATGTCATCTCGAGGAATTGAACTTCGATACTTCTCTGAAATAACTATACTCTCTTTAAACAAATTCCGTCATCTCTGAGATTAGAAAGTTTACTCTACTGAAGACCAAAATTAATCGCTGTTCTATTTTTAGAAATTAGTAAATTATTGATATTATTGGACTGTCTACTAAATAAAACATGAAATATCGTAATGAATCCTCCAATAAAGCTTTAAATATAATGAACCTGAGCTAGCTTAAGACATTTTCCGATCAAGGATTAGCATGAATTTCTATAGAAATTAATTTCTCTATAGGAAAATTATTTGTTCCGAAACCACTTTTTTTCGCTCCGCAACTGCCAAAAAAAAAGTAATTTAAATTGAATACGTTTATGAAATATTTAGGTTACAGCATTTTAATCATTAATAATGATTTTCCTGGCAAATCTCCTTTTATATGGCATATTAGAAATAATCGTAAATCGAATAAAATATTTTTCAAAAACATTTTCAATGCTCTTTGGTAAAAAAGACATATTGAAATTAATCTAGATAAGAGCGTGGTTTTCTTCTTCCCCTACCAAATTGTGAATAAATTTGATTTCTGGACATAAAACTTCAATCGCTTCCGCGTTTAATTGAGCCATAAAAGTAAAGAATGAAGTAACCCTTTAACAAAGAGAGCCACACAAGGCTTGAACTTAAACCCCGCGCTCTAAAGAAATGCCGAGAAAAAATTCAAGCTCTCGGCTTTATGCATTTCCTGTTTATTACTCTGAGAACATTTTTGCTCGGTTAATTCAAAGATTTGTATGCGTGCACAATTTTTGCACGTTCCGAACCCTGAACCCTGTTAATCCTATAAATCCTATTTTTATGCCTCTGAGGGTCTCGCTCACTGCAAAGGGTATATATCTGCAAAAAGGAGTCGAAGTCAAAATAATGGCATTCCACACAAAGATTTTTTTCTTCTTCTAAAATTGTACAAATGAGGCAGTGAGAAGCGAAGGGATGTAAGTGGCAAAATTAAAAATTTGGAGAAACCAGTACGCATAGTACGTGAACCTCTCCTCTGTCTTCGGGCAAGGGATGGTACTAGTAGCCCTGGTAGTTGCTGCTGTACAGCATGGTTTAGAAAACAAACTGATGTGTGCATCACATGACTTCCTTTTACGCCAATTTAATGATAATAGTAGTGCCTTGACGTAAGTAAAGAAACACTTTAAATATTTTTACCCCAAGTTTGTGCGAACTGATGCAAAAAAACCGTTTTATAGATTAATTTTCCCAATATTGGACAAATTAATGTGATCCAACGGTTTACTCTCTAAATATCGCTGAAAGTGGTCAAAATAAAACTAAATTTCAAAAAAAAAAAAAAAAAAAATTCAAATTTCAACTTGGCGACTAAAAAGCTTGGCGATATATCGCCAAGTGTTTGCCAAATTATAACACCACTTGAGTTTGCATCGATATTAACAATGATTCCCCCCCCCCAAAAAGGTCTAAAAGACCCCCTTAGAAACATCCGAGTGCATCCAAAAAGGGAGGTGCACAACTAGACCCCACTAGGAGTCTCCGTACCAAATTTCAACTTTCTAGGACATACAGTTTTGGGGGTTATGCGAGATATATACACACATACATAGTACGTATATACAGACGTCACTAGAAAATTCGTTGTAATTGATTCGGGGGATCGTCAAAATGGATATTTCGGGTGTCTATACGTTCTTAGGCATATATCAACGTGTTTTCGGGTTGAAAAATAAACTCATTATTCATTCGGGGGTGAGCAAAATGGAAATTAAGGCCTATTTTTGGGTGAAATTGTTTTCGCGAAAACAATACTTCTTTTACTTCGTAAAAGGAAGTAAAAAATGCAATGAAAGCCTACCTAGGATCTGATCTTTAAACGCGTTTTACTCAAAACTTGAAAAATCTCCACTTGAATCCCTTTGCTTCTCACTGCCTCAAATATCCCTTAAATGACTAAACAGGTCATTTCATTTCATACCTTTCGTTGTGCATCTTCGATATGCTTAAAACAAGTCACAAAAACTAATCAATTAAATTAATCGAAAACGCAAAAGAGTTAAATGCTTAGCATCATACGAAGCATTTAGAAGTAATGCGGTGCAAGAGGCAAGATTAAAAATTTGGAGATAAGTAGTATAAGAGGCAGAAATACCGGTCACTTGCTATACCTGAGAAGGTATGGTATAATAGCATTGGCGCCCATATGCAAAATTTCAAGGGGAGAGGGGGGGGGGCTCAGATATTTTCCCCTATGGTTTAACAGGATATTTTCCCCATGGAAAACTGATTCTAGTGCATATTAGAGTTATTAAAATTTGACATCTTTAATAACTTATTCATTAATGGCTGGAGAAGAAATGTTTTTACATTTTTGCCAAAAAAAGAAAAAAAAAAAAAAAAAAGAAAAGAAGCGGTTTTTTAAACAATTTCAATGGATGTTCAAAACCACTCTTTTCCTACATTAAAATTTTGAGGCAAATTTTAATAAAATAAAAAAACAGATGAAGTTTTGAACTGATTTAATTTAGTTAGAAAGCATCAACAGAGATTGCAACTATGTCTACGAGCCTATCGTACCAGACCTTTTTCTATTGTAAGCTAAAGTGTTGCAACAGCCACATTAGCTCAAAAAATTCTTTTACTAAAAAAAAAAAAGTTAAAATTTCTTAGCAGAAAACCCTAAGTGAAAGCATGAAAATACGATGTAATATTTTTTTTTCAAACGAAGAACTCGAATGCTGAAAAAAAGAGGAACCTAAAAACGGAAAAAAACTGTTTTTAAAATTTATTCTTGTTTATAATAGCATTAAAATTAAGTTAAATAAAAATAGTTTTTCGTTCTAAATGCTTCTGAAACAAAACATTTTAATGCTTGAAAAACATTAGTTCCTGAACTGACCAATTCTCCTGCAATTGTTTTCATAACTTGTCTTAATCATTTCTTCAACTGTAAACTGATGCTCAGGGATCCCTACGGGCTGTTTCATTAAATACCAATTTAAGCATTGAATTCCTCCCCACTTCTTTGTTTGACGTTGAAAAAACTTGTTATGCAAGTTTTAGAATAACATCATGTTATTTACTTACGATACATTAATATCTATTTAGATTCAAGCTCCAAAAAAGAAATGTTTAAAGTTTTTTCAAGTGCATCAGCACCGTCCAGGTAAAAATTTCAAACTTAATTCGCCTCTTAGTTCACAGGATTTATATTTGCCTTGAATTTCCCCGAAGGCAAAATTATTTTATTTTTGAATTTCTGCAGCAAAACAACTTTGTTAAAGACCTCAAAATGTGTTTTGCATAGAAATTTTGCAAAACATTCTTTTAAAAAAGCGCATTAAAGTAGGAATTTTTTTTTTTTTTTTTAATGCTGCATGGCTATTAAGGTATCCGAACACGTTTATAATCCTTTTTTTTTAAACTGAAAAACTGCGTTTGAAAACATTGTAATTATATTATCTGATGTTTTAGTCAAAATGAATAAAATAAACTAGCGTTTTAATGCTTTCTAGTATCATGCATTTCTATACAATTTTTTGTTGAATTTGAAAGAAAATTTTTAAAAATTAAAAAAATGCTGTAAAGTAGTTTTTTTATATGTATAAAACTTATTTGAATAAAATTTTCACAAAAATAATGTATGACTCTTACCTAGAGCATATACCAAAACTTTCAAAATAAGCGGAAAATAAAAATGTTGGAGTACTTTTCTGTAAGTCTTTTTGGAGAATTTTAATACCATATTGTAATTTTACAAATAAACCAAAACTAATAAAATATTGCGATTACGATTAACATTTTGGTGTATTCCCATGCAAGCAGTATAAACACAAATTCTGTAAAGTTTCATAAAAATCGAATGAGTTAACATTTTTGAAATAAGTACATTTGACATAAAAAATCATTTCGAGAAAAACGCATTTTAAGTTTAAACTTTCTCCTTTTTTGTCATAGATTATGCTAATTCACATGTCACTGTTTCTAAGGAGTGTAGAGACAAAGAACGAACCAGTTTTGAAAAGCAAAAGAAATGATTAGTCCAATTAACTCATAAATCGAAATTGTGAAAATAGCCTTTTCAACGTGTTTGTTCCTCAATTGCACAAAACACAAAGTAGTATTTTTCTTTTGCTTCTTTGATGTAAACACGCTGCAATGGGAAATGGGAATGGAGCGCAGCAATCTTTTATTTATTTATCATGATCAATAGAATGTCACAATTGGTAGGTGATATGGTCATAATCAGTAAATTGTTGGCTTTAGTAAATTGGTGAAAAACATAACTCAGTTTTTTTTTTTTTTTTTTTTTGAATTTCGAAGTAAGAGTTTAGGAGGGAAACAAAAATAACAATACCTGTTCACAAAAATTTAAAATTTCCAGACCCTAAATATTTATTATTCTTTATTTCAGTGAGGGGGGAAAATAAAGATTTGTGCTTGTAAATAAAATTAAGAAGGTTTTGAACATTTTTAAAAGCATTTTTATCAATAAAACAGTACGTCAACTGAAAGTTTTAGAAATTGAATAGTTAAAAAAAAAAAAAAATTACCTTCGACAAGGGATGTAAGCAAGGTGACATTGGCTGCTTTCCGTCGACCAGCGGGCAAGTTGAGGCCAATCTTGTCTAATTTTTCACGTAAAGAACGACCGCCATTTTTTGATTTCGCCCTGTAAACAAGTAAAGTTTCAGTAAGACTTTATGGCTTCATTTCATATTTACAATGTATTCAAAAGAGTTTTTATTTGCTTTAGTGGACATGGAAGTCTGACCGTGATGGGAAGGGAGGGAGGGGGGGGGGGGATCCTGAGTTCGAATCCCAATTCTGACGTCAAGGGCGGATTCAGGTGAGGGTCAAAGGGTCAGCTAAACCCCCCCCCCCCCCCCCCGTGGCATGAAATTTATTATGATAGTTACTAAACTTCAACTTTTTTATATTAGGAAAAATAGCACATGGAGTCAATGTTAACCTCCCCCCCCCCCCCTTTTTTTTGCTTTGTTCTGTAAGGTATTTCTTCTCAGCACGTCATAACTCAAAAGATTGACTGGGTTTCTTTACTGGGCTATTGCTATTTTGGAGATTTTTGTTCATTTACAAAGGAACAATGTACGTATCCAGCGTGCTTGCCTAAGAAATATGACTTTTGATGAATATTTGAGAGAATATAATACATGGCGCAAGCAGCACCATTGAAAAATTAAGGGGAGGGGGTGGAGCTCCGTAGCTTATGAGGTGGTATGCCATCCCCCTTGGGGGGATTGGCACCCCTGCTTAAGTGATACTTTTTTATGTTGAGGTTGATGGTCATTGAAACTTGACCCACCCAAAAACAAAAATTTCTGGTTGCGCCCCCCTGTCTGCTCTTATCTTTTCGTTGTGTGAATGTGTTGTAGTACTGTGAATGTTTGCCTACCCTATAAACGGGTCCTTATGGCATGTGTGTACTGTGGAAGTCGTTCTTCACAGCAAATTACGGTACAGTTGCAAAAGTGAAGCAACGCAACCCAAATTGCCAGCTTAGCTGGCCATAAGACAACGACAACAACATGTATCAAAATATACAGAGCAAATGGTTTTAATTTTTTTATTTACTGATAATCACTATCGAAATGGAAAGAAGTAAGTAAACAATCATAAACTTCCAACTATTTTCTCAAAAATAAATAAATAAATAAATAAAATAAAAATAGAAACGATTATAATGAAATGGATAAATAACGAAGACTATAAATTAGCGCATGAAGAGCGGTTAATTTTTTTTTTTTTTGAAATCAAAGCATGCAAGTATTTTTTTGCTAGAATCAATAACGAAGTTTAAGTTTGTCACAGTAACTTTCAAACATTTTTTTTTAATTTAAGTAAATTTTATATATTTTTTGAAACCATAACATGCATACTCATTTCGTAATCAATAATTTACTTTCAAAATTTAAAAATATTGCCTACTTTTTTAAAAATTCAAAAAATTGAGGAAAATTTCAATTTTTTTAAGTTCCTAAGGCTTTTTTATTTTTGCACTAATTTAAAAAAAAGTTTTTTTGCTAAACGATCACTATAATCATCTCTAAAAATCCGTGCATTCATTTGCTTATGAGTTTATTAGAAATTTTTCTGCGATTAATTATGCAAAAAAATCAAAGTTTTTTTTTTTTAAAAAATTGGTTTTTAAAGGTTTAACATGCTCTAAACATTTGGAGTAATTTATAAAATGCTTATCCAATGCACAGTTTTGTCAAATATATTATCCCAATTGCAAAAAGTATTACTTTAGAGCTGTATCTTTAATAGAAAAAAATCCTTAGGGATTGACATGAAAACACAAAAAAACCATCATCGAGAAAAAGCAATTTAAAGTTTTTCTTTCGCATAAGAACACACAGCGAGCATGGCCTAAAACCACTTATAACTTTTTAAATATTTGAAATAAAGCAATGAAACTTTCCCCTGTATTCAGAATGGTTTTTTGTTTTGAAATAAGCAATAAAAATTTTTTTGATCGTTTCATCATTTTTGAGGTACTGTAAGCCCTTAACTATTTACAAGACACACAACCCAGAAAGAACATCCCACGACGTCCTGCAAATGTTCATCTTCGCTTCCATAAGTAAAGCATTTGACTATCTTTGATTAAATAATACTTTTCCAATGCCGAAGGCAAAATAACACGTCACTTTAAATTCAAGAAGAAAATAAATGTCATTTCTTTTTCAATCCGCAAAATAATTTTGATGTCACACTAATAGATACAAATGGTCTTATAAAAGGTTAAATGAAGGAAGGAAAAAAAAAACATGTTTTGAAAGGTTCGTTAAATATGTTTTTAAAAAATCATCATCGAAGGGGGGAGGAGCGAAAACGAAAGCATCACTTCCAAAACATCTGCCGTGGTTACAACAGTAGTCTTAAACCAGCAACAATCTACTTTTTTTTCACCTTCAATCCAGCCCCACCCACAACCCATCTGTAGCATTCTGTGACAATGGAGCAATTTTACGCGCTCGATCTCAACCTGAGAAAAACTGCCAGGCAGATAATCGTGCCTTAAATGCAACAGGAAATGAGGTTGGAAAAAAATGTATACTTAGAGCACAGGCAAGCTTTCTTTTTTTCTTGAAGGAAAGTAGAGGCGTTAAAGACAACGACTTCTAACGGTGTTTTCCCACATTTCTCTTCTCTTCCGACAATTTTTTCTTTTGTTTCTCGACTACTTTCCGAACGACTTCATACAAACGGAGCTGTTCTTTCCACCCCCCGTGCCCAAAAAAAAAAAAAGGGTTTCACTCTATCAAAGTTGTCTCGTTTTTAACAAGAGCCATTGAACCATGAATGAAACGGATCGGAGATCGAAACGGAGGAGGGAGAAAAGTGTGAATGAAAAAAAAGAGCACATCATAAAAAGTAAATCAATATAATTACTACAAGGTTCATACTCTTCCAGACAAAATGAATTTCAGGAGTTTTCAGGAGTCAAAAGCAAAATTTTCAGGAGTCATAACACAAGCGGTTTTTACAAGAAAATTAGTTTCAGTAACATAACATTTAATCTACTTTGCTGTCAAATTTTTAATCGATTAGTAATTTTTTTCACACACTATTCAATCAAAAAAATAATAATAAAAATAATGATAAAAATTGGGTTCAAAATATTTGAAAATAACAGGAATACACAAAATATTAGATATATCGGCATATTATCAGTAGTAAATATACTACAAAATAGCAATAGCACTACTAATTAGCTATATAGAAAATATATGCCTAATAGCTGTTGCTGTTAACACAAAAACTAGCACATGTTCTTGGTTCGTTCTCTAGTGGCAGTTACAATCAGTAACCGTAATGGGCATGTTCGAACACACCCCCATGTCTTTGCGAAAAGCACTGGGTGCTCTGTATAATACGAGAATTTTGATTGGCTGCCAGCGATTCAATATGGCTGCCTAAACGGAGATGACATTCAATTAAAACTAGCGATTATTGTTGAAAATTATCTACAGGAGGAGAGGGGAAAATCAGGAGGTTAAAACAAAAATTCGGGAGTTTTAAGGGCCCTTAGAAGAAAATATTAAATTTCAGGAGTTTTTCAGGGTTTTCAGGAGGTGTACGAACCCTGTTACTAGCTACGTCGCCCGGCTTTGCACGGTATACCTCGAAAATTTGTGTCAAGTGACATGTGCAGTGATGTTCCCATCAATTTTTCTGAGGGTATACTCCCAGTAATCAGTTATGCACAATATGTGTATGCGATCATATACATAATATGTCATAATATGAAAATTTTTGAAGCTTGAGGATATACGCTATATGTCTAAAAAATGTTTGAGAGTATACGGCGTATATGGAGTATACCATATGGGAACACTACTGGATATGTGTTCAACAATCAGGCTTAAATAAAAGAGAGGGGAAAACAACATAATGCAAAATTTCCCGTCAGAATAAGGAAGACTGACATTAAAAACCTCCATTAAAATTTGGACATTAGTCTCTAAAATTTCCCACTCGAATGAGAAAACTTCGTGAATAAAGCTAACATTTCTAAATTTTCCCAATTTTTTAATGACGTGTAGTAAGTTGGGACTAAGTCAACACTCAGAACCGAGTATAAGTAATAAAACTGGGTTATTTCCGTAATACAAAGTTGTATTCACCCACAATTCGGGGAAGATTCAAATTTAAATGAATAAATATGGAACTGACTATCAATATTTCCAAGGTGTCGAATAGAGAAAAATATTGAAGACAGTTCAAGTTCGAGATACTGATATAAATATGTACTGTTTTTACTTTGAGATAAACGTACGTAATAGTATTTAAGCAGGAAAAAGCAAATAAATTTTATTTTCATACTGATGACAAAAAAGAGCAATCACAGAAAAAATATAAATAGCAAATCATTTTTGCATATTCTCGCAGAAAACTAGCTAGTACAACAGAAGTTCAACGTAGGATTTAGAAATGTCTCTCGGTTTCGAAATTTGTTGCATGTCATCAAAGGCTACTTCGCTGTTCGACCCAAATTAAAGATTCTTAAAGGAGCGTTTATCAAACTTGAGCAAAAACGGTAACTTTCATGTTATGTTATTTATTTATGTATAACTTTATAGCAATAAATTGAGCAATTTATCTAGATGATAAATATTAATAATTTGTTTTAGAAGACAGTAAAAATGCAAAAAGTAAAGCTTACTTTGCCTACTTAGAAATTAAATTCTGTTGCGTGGTAGTTTTAAAAAGCGTACAAAACCGTCAGTTCAGCTTCAATAAAATTGAAAAAAACTTCAATTGATAACTTGATGCAAAATCCGCTAGATCTTGTTTAATATTGAGTCAAAATTTCAACAAAACGGAAAACAGCAAATGATAATAATGAAAAAAAAATCCAGAACAAATAAATTGACAGATAGTTATACAATACGCAGAAATACTATCATAACATCAAATGAGGGGTCACTAGATGGCCGATTGCAGCATTTCCTAAATCAGGTAGCAAATTCCGAGGTTTATACTTCTTCCGCTTCCTAAGCGGACACGACTTCCTAACTGACAGACGAGTCCAGGTTCAGTGTGAAGACTATTGTTTTGAAATATGAAATCGGAGCAACCATCAGTTCATGAGACACTTATCACATTCTAATTCATATCAAAAAAAAAAAGGAAGGGCTCCTTATCTGTATTACAATGTAGAAACACGAAAAGTCACTGCCGAATATTTCTCGGGCAATTTCATTTGCCCCTTACACTGGTTTTCGCTGCGATATCATTTAACTCATTATTCTTCGATTCTTGGTAATGGATGTAACACGATGCATTCAAATTCGCCATTTGCGTGACGTGAGGTCTTTATCTCTTCAGTTCTAAGTTGGAAAATTATTCTGCATATTGTTTTAGTATGATTCTTATTATTTAAGATATTCTGCTGTGGGTGAAACCGTACTCCTGATGGCATCGATCATAAACTGGAAACAATGGCTCTATTAGCTCCAGAGCGTGTTTGATAATGGCATAATCAGGCTCAATTTTAAAATGTTTAACAAAATACATTTGTTTTGCGAAAATTGTTGGCAACAGGATGGCTTTTCGTGATGGATTCTCTCGTGTTTGGTATCATTGTCTTATGGCAGAGGAGAATAATTCATCACAGATGCAAGTTTCTTTTCAGCAGTTTGAAAAATGCTGAATCAGGACACTGAAACCCGGGATAATTAAACGGGAAATTTGTAAAGAAATTTTTTCAAATGTTCGAACGTTGCTAAATTTCAGAGTTATCAATCATTTATTCTTTAATGGCACTAACCCATTGCGAGTCCATTACGAAAAATATGTAATGGACATTGTTGCGACATACTTTGAGCACGAGTGGACTTCCACGTGACAGAAAGTTTTGAGTTTGCAAAATGCCGTGCGTACCAGTACAGAATATAATAGAAGTATTGTGCCATGTATACCTACATATACCACCCCCACATTTCAGTACATATCGTCACCTCAGAGCAACAGTAAGATATTTTAGTTATTTTTAGGATTAGATATCTTATTAATGTTATTCTGAGGCGACGATATAACATCTTTGTTATGTGTTCTAGTGCGTGGTAAAGACAACCACGATCTCCAAACTCTTCTTTTCCAAAACAAAACGTGTCTAAAATGTTCACCATCCCTTTGTACGCACTTTTTTTGGCAAACATTCGGTTTTTTTAACCTGTAGTAGCATTTTTGAAGGAATTTGTTGGATTTCTTGCTGATATCAATGTTTCACCTCCTGTACTGCGTAGATATTTATGCACATTTTCCGATTGATCATTTTGAAGATATTTTAAGAATTAACAAGAAATCACGGAAGATTTACCAGAAGGCATCAACTTAATATCATTGAAATATACAGTATCGTTTTCTCGAACATAGCAGCAAGCAAAAGTTATCTCAGTTTAGAAACAGAGAATTTGTCACTTCATTTAACCCTGAACAATGTGAGGTAATGTTTTTTTGCAATGCAAGCGATGTGTTTGGATACAAACAACACCAACATTACATTTCTTATATATTCAACAAAAACTAACAAATTAAAGTAGGAAATTTTTCAATGATTTTGGCACTAATTATGCAAGTAGAACTGAAACAGTACTGTAAGTGGCATATATACACAAATAGTATAGATATATATGTAAACATTAGTGGCGAATTTACAGATTTGTGAGGGGGGGGGGCCGTCACATTTTGCTCTTGAAAGCCCCTTAGTCCATCACTTTTAAAATAAGAATTTCGTAAAAGGTGTTATGATCCCTCCAAGGTCCCAATATCGTGGGGCCCCAACACTGACGTTTGACCACGGAGAGATGGCGGATGACCTTGAAGCGGAAGCATCATTTGTATCATTTTTAATAGGTTGTTTGTTATTTTGTAACAGACAGGATCAGTGAGAACTTGCCTCTGACTACTCGGCGCTTTCTGGCTTATTCAACCTAATACAAATAATACAAATGATGCTTCCGCTTCAAGGTCATACGCCATCTCTCCGTGGTCAAGCTTTAGCAACATGGTAAATCCGCCACTGGTAAACATTACAAAAGCCTGAAATGCAAAAATTCAATGGGGTTGTTTCCTTCAGTCAAAAGTAATACTTTTTGTCACTAAAATTGATAGAATAAGCAAAAAAAAAATTACATGGACCCAGAAATACTTTCATTTTTCCAACAGTTATTTTTTAATTAATTTTATGAAATGTCCGATCTTTCAAACAAGGCGTGGTCTTGATGACGTCACAAATGATGCTCTTTGGCTCATCTTTTTACTGCGTTTCCACGTTATGATAATCAAGAAGCGAATTAAAATTGCATTCTAATAATCTTGCTATCAACGATATCGTTGCCAATACCCGTGAGTAAAGTTGCGAATTAAATATTTTGCTCAGTGATTGGCAACACTTAATGGCATTTTATCATTTGTGATGTCATCGGCAGAAGCGTAAACCATAAAAGCGCACCGATTTAAGTAATTTTTCAAAAATATTAAACTTAAACAAATTATTTAAAAAATGGTCAGATCCTATGTTTTTAAGCATGCTCTTTCAGAAAAAAATACTTTTAAAATTTTTGAAACGACCTTATTCTCTCGAGTCGAAAGACAGACCAGTTAAGGGTTAAACACCAAGAACTTATTCCACTTGAGCCAAAAAATGAAACAAAATCAAGATGGAAGTTGGATCTCTTTCCGCAAAAGAAATATGGAATTATTTAATCATTGCAGAATTTTCCCCAAATGCATTACAAACAACTTTAATAGTAACTTGAAACGGCGGCATGTCTTTCTCATTCAATAAGCTTTGAGCACGCAATGAAGTATAATACTTGCTTCTCACGGTACTTTCAATTATTTAGGGATGCATACATCGGAGATTTTCAAGAACCACATAATTATAGTCAAATACCTCTACGCGCACCAGAAGAATAAACCACAATTTAAGGCCAAGTTGTGGTCACGTCCCAAGTGCAGAAAAATGAAGGTTAGTTTGAAGGTCAGCCAGAGTTTTATATGTGTAGCTATCT
The DNA here is from genome assembly GCF_026930045.1 of Uloborus diversus. Lineage (NCBI taxonomy): Eukaryota > Metazoa > Arthropoda > Arachnida > Araneae > Uloboridae > Uloborus > Uloborus diversus. Next base: position 253,564,623 of record NC_072731.1, read on the forward strand.
AAATGGAGTTTGATGTAAATAATATAAATAGTTTCTTCCCCGAGTAATAAAGGACTAACATAATAGCTTTGCATATTATGAAAATAGCCTATTTTCTTCAAACCATTAGGGTTATAGTAGTTTCATCGGATATTAAAAGGAGAAAAGTCATTTGTGCTTTATTATTAGAAACAGAAAAGCAGTGTGAGTTAAGAGGAAATAGTTTATGTGTTATGTGTGTGCGGAGGGGGGTATCAGAAAGAAAATGATGTTTGAAAAAAGTAAAGCAGAAGGCAATTAAAGGGAATATTTGTTTGTGTTTGGGGAACCGGGGGATCGGACGATAATGTCGTTTAATGCAAAAAAAGAGAGAGAGAGAGAGAGAGATTTCATTTTAAAATCAGTGGTGCAAATACTTTAGTCATTGGTAACTTTTTCCCATTCAATATGAAAATTTTCAATTTCGTTTTTTTTTAAAAAGAAGGGGGGGGGGGGTTGGAACAAGTGCCTGGAGATGGCATTTTGGATATCAGCCATTTCGACGATTTTTTTTGAGCAATCACGATTGCTTATTGTTCTCACTTGATTGTTTTTGGCGTTCCTTTGATTTTTCCCACCCTCCGCACCATCACCGTCGACGGGCTCCTCACGATGCTGCACTTCTAGCGAAAGTCGTCTCCAGGTTGCATCCATGTCCTACACACACGCGCATACATACACAACTACACCTACACACACACACACACATAAACACCTACACACACACACACATAAACACATACACGCACACACACACAAACACATACACACACATACACAAACACATATACACATACAAACACTTATACACACGCATACATACAGACACCCACACAAACACATACACACGCATACACCTACACACATACACACATACAAACACTTATACACACGCATACATACAGACACCCACACATACACACACACACACATTCATGCATGCACACAGACACAAACACATATGCCTACACACACGAACACATACCCCCCCACACATTCATACACACACATACACATAACCCGTACACACAAACACGCACGCCTATATACACACACTCGTGATTGCGAAAAACATAATTTGAATTCAAGATGTCAAAATTCAAATTATTATTATTTTTTTTTTTTTTCTTTTGACACATAGCGTAGGTAATAAAGGAGATCAAACGGTGCAATCACAATATCTTTATAGATTTTCCCTTTCTGATTATGCTAATTGTTCCCTGCGGAGAGTTAAGTTCTCCTTAACATTACATTTTCTTATGCCCCAAAATATTACATTTACATATTAGACGTAATCATAAACTTTTTATTTACTCAAAACATTAACTGCCCTTTCACAACACCAACCTCGTGTTGGAATTAGGCTCAACTCAATTTTCCTTTTGCTGTCTAAAAAAATTTCATGTTTCAAGGCGTTAAATAATAATGTTACATTTCTTTAAAATGAGTTACTTTCGTTTCTATTTACTAATAGTTCAATTTTCTATTTTTTATTTTATTATCTTTTAATTGATAAAACCTTTATTGTTTAAAAAAAAGGCTTTATTTGTATTACTGACGTGTTGCTGTATGTTGTGTTGTGGAAATTATAACAAATATTAATGTTAAATTGTTTCTGTTCTTAACGAGCCACAATTGTAAAGCCGATAAACCAAGCAACTGCTTGGTGCGAGCTCTGTGAGGGTGTCAAATGTCAAATTTCGGTAAGTATGGTGGGTGAGGCACATTTTTTCTCCAATTTTTGTTTTGAGCAATGTGGTCTTGCAAAATATTTCAGAGCCCTGCTTTTCTGTTGGCAATCATTGGAATAAATTCATCCGACATTGCCCAATCTGATTTCACTTTATTCCGGTCACTGTGTGACAAAAAAAAAACCCCGAAAATTTGGCTGATGTCCAAAATGTCATCTCCAGTTTTTTTGATCGAAAGCTAACTTATCTTTATCGATCGGGTATGAAAAATTTGCTCACGAAATGGCCCAAAATTATGGCAAAAGTTGTTAAAAATTTAGAGTTCCAGTCTCCGTAATACACACCCCCTCTTCCTATTCAGATGATAGCTCAAAAATAAATGATAGCTCAAAACGAAAAAGAATTTATTTGTGAATGAAATGTAAACCTCATTTTCTAGGTGACATATTCATTTGATTAAAATTTCGTAATCACAGAAAAGTTAAAGACAGTCATTTCAATTCTGAAATAATGTAATGGTATTTTGGTGCAAAAGTAAATTGTAAATTTAAAAAAACAAACACTTTTTCTTATGGCAGTTAATAGTTACACAGTCATAATGATAGCACGCTATTGTCGTAGCTGCCGTATTATTAATGCGGCAAAGCATTTTTATTCTTCGCTCTTTTAAATGCAGGAAGACTTTCGAACACTCTAAACGCTTACAATACACAACAAAGCATCCCACTTTCTTTCGTTCTATTGTTCTACGTTCCAGCCTCAAGTCCAGTGAACCACAAATAATGGATCAACGGAAAGCAACCAGCGGCTTGAAATGCTCACCAACAATTCCATACGTGATCCACATCTATCACTGATGATCTAGGTGGAAAGTCAAATCAAGGTCGCGCGTACAGTTAGTTCACCAAGACAACCTTGCGTAATTATTTCCCACTAATGTGTGTCAAGATTGTTGGAGAAAAACAAAAGAAGCTCTCATAAGCATCGTAAAAACAAATCGCGAATTAGTGTAACTCGATGCTCAGTAAACAGGGGAGAAGGGGGGGGGAATCTTACATCCTATATTAGGGCTGCTTTCCAAGACAAGTCAACCTTGGTGCAGGTGATAATTTGGCGCAATTTTTAGGAAGTGGCTATGGTCTTCCTCTTTAACAATTAGGTTAATGAGAGTGTCCCTTTAGTGTGCATTTTTCCTCTTTTTTTTTTTTGGTTACTTTAAGAATCTTGAATGTAGTTCTGGATCAAAAATGATTTTGTTTCATTTTTATTTTGAAGATGTTAGGCTCCAGGTAACATTTTTATACAAGCAAAAGAAGTTCTGCAGAATTCATAAAAAAAAAAAGATAAAATTATATTAATTTGAATTTTTGGCATCTTGAATTCAAATTATGTTTTTCGCAATCACGAGCGTGTGTGTGTATGAATGTGCGTGTGTGTTTGTGTAGGCGCATGTGGATGGGTGCGTGTGTATGTATGCATGTGTGTGTTGTGTATGCCAGTGCTGTGTGTGTACTTGCGTGTGTGTGTGTGCAGGCGTTCGTGGGTGTGTGTCTCTGTAGGCATATGTGTTTGTGTCTGTGTGCAGGCATGAGTGTGTGTTTAGGAGTGCGTGTTTATGTTTGTGCGCAGGCATGAGTGTATGTATGTGTGTGTAGGCGTGTGTGTATGTGTGTGTGTGTAGGATATGGACGCAACCTGGAGACGGTTTTCGCAAAAGGAGCAGCATCATGAGGCCGGTAGATGCGACGGTGGTGGTCAACACAGTATCAATCAAGAGGTTCTGGGGGTCTAACCATTAAATCGTATCTTGCTATGCCTCATGTACTGATTTATTAATGATATAGAATGTAAATTGTTTAAAAAGACTCTAGATATTCCTTACAGGCTCCATAGTTATAAGCACTATAACGTTTACTAACTAGTATAGAGAAACTTGTAAAATAAATTTGCTAGTATTACATTTTATTGCTTAAAACTATCCCCTATATTAAATGTTGGTGTTCATATAGCTCGGATGTAGGACCGGAATTGAATAAAACTGAAATTTAAATAGTAAGCACTTAGTACAAAATAAGACATTCTGTTTTACTTCCAGTGTAAAAAAATTGTATTGAAGGAAACAACTGGTCGATAAAGCGCCAAAAGTGGTGGGGAAGGAAAACGGTATACAGGAACTACGAAAAAAAAAAAAAAAAAACTACGGAATCTCCTAGGATTAAAAAAAAAAAAAGTTAGAGCAGCAGGTGCCTAAAAGGCTTCCTCCCCCTACTCTCGTGCCCCAAGAAGATAAACAGGTGAATACTGCAGAGGGTAACATCTTTTAGTCTGTTTATTTTAAGTTTTTTTCCTTAGGAGTTATAGTTTTCATTTTAGAATTTCGCTTTTTATTATGCACAGTTTGGTGGCTTTTTGAATAAATTTTAATAGACATACCATTTTAGTCATACACAAATGACATTATTTTTTAAATTTAATCATCATATTTTGTTTTATCAAACGCACTTCCTTGAAACCGGATTTAACATTAAACATATTATATGGTCTGCTAATTCTATATTAGCTACCAGTTTGTTTCGCACTCTTGGCTTCCATAAGTGGTTTTCCATCTCCAGCTCAGTCACTTTCCTATGCCGGGCTGATGAGTGCTAATAAGCACGAAACTGCAGTCCTCGGCTGGAAATGACTGAGCTGGCGGTGTATTTAACGTATTAAACATATTATTTAACCCTGGGTATTGATACTTGAAGGCAAGGGCACCCATATGCAAAATTTTAAGGGGGGGGGGCCTCAGATACTTTCCCCATGGTTTGGCAAGATATATTCCCGATACAAACCGATTTCAGTATAGATTAGAGTTATTAAAATTTGAAATTTTTAATAACGTATTCATTAATTGGTGGAGAAAAAACATTTTTACATTTTTGCAAAGAAAAAGTACTAAAAGAAAGGAAGCTCAAATTCAAAGAGGAGGGGCTTGAGTGATCACTTGCCCCCTCCCCCCATATGGGTGCCCTTGCTTGAAGGGGGAATGATTGTTTTATAAACCTCAGACGTACAATATACGCCGACATTTTTAATTGTCGGCTGACTAAAATATTTTTACTAATTTCTCCTAAAACTTTAGAAAAAAAAAAAACTCACAGAATTTATGTTTGGTTACAGAGAAAGAAGTGGCTGGAAAAATTTCCCTGCAATTATATACTTCCTCCCCAAATTTAAGTTGTTCATAAGGACGTTTTAAACAAACATCATTTTTGTGCCTGTACACACATCATTTTTATGATAAATACATTACTCAAAACTAATTGCCGAGTCAGATCATCATTAAAGAATTCAACGTATTACAGAGAAATCGAAAAACCCGTTACAACGAATTTCAAGTGGCAGCAAATTTTATTCGTTTTAACAGGTATTTAGTTTCAGCGGAATTCGAGCGATGTGATAGCAAGTGAATGGGGGACAGAAAATTTACAACGCTGAAACGAATATTTCGTTGTATTAATATTCGTTGAAACCGGATTTCACGGAATTAGTAAAAATTCATAACAGGAATTTGTAAACGCTATCGTTAAGATAATCAGGTGTTAAACTGTTCAAATATTATGCCTCCCTCTTTATTTTAAAGGATTTAATTGTTATAAATTCTTTTAATTTATAACCACTTACGTACTAACAATTTGCATATTTGCAGCATTATAGTAATAACTGCTCTAATACCGTTAATTTATTTTTAAAAAATAATAAATCATTTTCAAAATAAATAATACATAATTCAAAACCTATTGTAAATCATTAAAAAATCCAAAGTACTATTGAAGAAAATTCATAACAAGAATTGGCGAACGCTGTCTTTAAGATAATCTCGTCGCTAAATAGTTCCGATCCTTATTTCTCCCTCTTTGCTTTGTAGTTGTTAATTACATCGATTTTATTATTGTTACATACAATAGCTCAGTCTCGACAATCATTTCTGTTTTAAATGTGCAGAATAATTTATGAGCCAACGACGTTTGACATCAATGCTTAACCAAGTGAAAAGCTCATAGAAAAGTAATTGATACTCAAGGAAATGTGTACTATGTAATGTGTAACTTGAGAAAACTTGTTTGTAGTGTGTAAAATAAAGTTTGAACGACATTTTAAACTCTTCTTCCAAAATACGCAAACTTAACATTTATTTACAGGGTGAAACAATGAAAAAATGTTTGTGTAGTCAATGTAAAAAAAAAGCTTTAAAAAAATTCGAAATAAAGATTGTTATACTTTTAGAATTGTACGGCAAAAATATTTATCTTCTCTTAAATAAAGTTTTAGGTTTAAAATGGATCTCCATTCACTTAAAATATTAAATTTTGCTGCAATATTTCAAAAGCAGTTTCAAGAGTAAAACTTTGAATGTTTTTGGCAAATTAATCGTATCGCAATGAAGGAATTTTTTAAATATAATACTTCATCCCGCATTTACAATATAAACATATGAATAACATTTGAAATTCGTTAAAACTTTCCATCCGTGGCAATTAACAGATATAAATATTCATAAGCTCAAAAAATTTACTTATAAATTGGTCGCCTCTTAGTACTAGAAGAGAAACAGAATGTTTAGAACTAATGCAGGATACTTAAGGAGCCATATATTGTGCAAACATCATAGAGAGATAACTGATTCTGGCTTCAGACAAATCGTTTAGAGCTAATTCGGACAGTCATAATTGTGCTGCAGGGATCAGACCTAATTGGGTATGCAGGATTTAAGGAGCTATAGTATGTTTATAACCGAATCAGGCGGAATTTAAGGAGCCAGACTGCTTAGACCCGATCCAGACGGGAGGGAAAGAAGCGCAGACAGTTTGATAGCACAGACAGTACTAACTTTTTGAGAAGCCTAAAAGATCATTAGTGCCCGAATCGAAAGCCCTTGTTTAATAAGCGTCTTATTATATTTAGGCTTGCCAGATTTCTGAAACATTCAACCGACCCCCCCCCCCCCCCGTCACGATTATTCAAAAGGGAACTAGGGATGATACTTTATTCAAGTCAATTTTTGAAAACAATGAAACTTTCAGAAACTGTGAGAAACTCACCCCCCCCCCCCCGTAAATAAATTAGATATATGCAAACAAAAATTATTGAAAAAAAAAAAACACATTTTTAAAGGTTTTTTTTTTTTTTTAACGACAATTTTTTAGCTTTAGAAAGTGTTGTCAACCAAAATATTTCGAAATTTCGGATCACAAACACCCCTGATGGGAACACACCCCTGGCTGGTTTTTAGAGTGTTTTAGAGGGTAGTTCATCCTCAATGCTACGAATAAATACTAATTATGAGCCTAAACTAAGGGTAATACAAGCAGATAAATTTAAACATTTTATTTCTTACACGTTAATTAGTTACTTTTAACGAGGAATAAAAACTTGAACATTATTTACAAGTATTTTTCAATAGCTAGGACTTTTTTACAAGCTTTTTATTGTTTTAATCTTGTCGTAAAAATCCTCACAAACTGATTCGATATTAATTTTACAAGTCTATGTTTCATATGAAAAAAGTAATTATCTAAAATACCCCTTCAGAGTTAATTATTTTAAGACTTTTTCGGTCATCTAATCAAATTTGTCTTTTTCCGGGACCTGAAGTTAAACCGGCCGGAACACTGGGACTTTGCCTGAAAACCGGAATGTCTGGCAAGCCTAGTTATGTTGGATCCACTAAGATTTCAGTATACAGTCAACCCTTGTTTATCGCGGTTAATTCGTGCCAGACTTTACCACGATAACTGAATTTCCGCGAAGTAGGATTCTGTGTTTATAAACCAAATATTTTAATAATTAGAGTGCATAAACTTACCTATTACAATTTAAATAGGTTTTTAACATAGTTAGAGCTGCCTAGACATGAAACATCATCCTTAGACACTATTACATTTGTATTACTGCATATGTTGCACAAAAACAGGATAAATGAGATATATTAGAGGTAATAGATATTACATTGTTAATTATTGGGAAATAAACTACACACACACATGTAGTTCTTACACACTACTACTACTAGTATATGAAAAAAGCTCAACTTGTTTGATGAATTAATTGCTAGTTAGTGATCGTATATACCCCCGTTCTTCTTCTACATTTATCCTCATTAAAGGTACTACGGATACAACTTAAAAAGCTAGTACATTGTTGACCACCATTTACAGATGTATTTATCCCCTAGTAATAATACAGTAATTTAAACTTCCCAGTTAGTGTTTAATAGTTAAAATGAGCTAGCGATTCCTTACACATTCTTCGGCGATTTTATACCTCCACTCTCTAGACTAGTATAATAAATGCCCTTCAGAAGAGCTTACCTTACTTAAAAGATGTACTTTGTCATTCTTTTGTGGAAAAAAGTTTACACGAGGGCATAAAAAAGGCTAACTACTATAATTGATTAAAAAAAAAAAAACGCTATGTAGTGAAGCCGCGAAAGTTGAAGCGCGAAGTAGCGAGGGACGACTGTATAATTTAAACGTTCTTATGTGTTGCATTATTAGGCTCAACTTTTTTACCGACAAGAATTTTTATGAAAAAGCCATAAAAAGTAAAAAATCCTTGAATAAGATCTGAATTAAATTTCTGGAAACAGAAATGGGGATTTTCTCTCCACCGTCATGCCTTCCTTCAAGCGATTGACATCCGTGAGTACGTTAGACATCAAAAAGGGACCCGTTCGTAAACAAAGCTCAGTCTTCAACCCACCAGATGCCACAAAAGGAAAAAAGCTTGCGTCATTTTATTATAAGCTCCGCAACTGGCAGAGTCCTAATTACGAGCCTGGAAGTCGCCTGCGGCCATTTCACAGTTGCCAGACAAAGGCCCCGAGCTGTGGCCTTGCCTTTGGGGGTCGGCGGTGGCTCTCTCTCTGAATCACGCCAGAGCAATGAGGAGGAAAAGGAAGATTCGAAATCGGCACTCATGCGTACTTCAATGGGCCGCACGCCCACTGACAGGAGGATGCCCTGCTAAGTAAAACTTCAATTACTGTTTACGTTCTCCGCTTAGGTTTTTTAGAAAAACCTCTTTTTTTCGAAACAGACATCATTGTCATGTGCTGTTGATTGTGCCCGAATATCTATTCTTATGCATGGGAGCCCATATGCAAAATTTTAAGGGGGGGGGGGACTCAGACATTTCTCTTATAGTTTAGCAGGAAATTTTCACCATAGAAACCGAATTCAGTACAGATTAGAGTTGTTAAAATTTGATATTTTTAATAACTAATTCACTATAGGCTGAAGAAGAAATGTTTTTTAATTTTTGTCAAGAAAAAAGAACTAAAAGCAAGGAAGTTCTAATTCTAAAGGGGGGGGGGTTGAGCCCCACTTGCCCCCAATATGGGCGCCCCTGTTCTAATGCATGGCATGAATTAGGAAGTCGTCGCGCATGCTGAGCCTATCCCTTCAAAAGCGATGGTGCCCCTTCAAATGAAATGAGGCACCCCGTGAATAAGATTGCCCCCCCCCCCCCCCCGACTTACGCTGCCAAGAATATCTTCTGGAGTTAGTTTTTTCATTAAAAATATTTGCCGGAGGGTTTTTTTTTTAACCTTTTGAAGGAGGATTTTTTGATCAAAAATCACCTTCTGAGGGGGAATTTTTGATCAAAAATACCTTCTAAAGGGATTTTTTGGGGATCAAAACAACCCTTTCATATGCATAAGCTACTGTATTAGAATTTGCATTTAGTATGTTAAAACCAATGGCTCTGCGTGATATTTTCACCCCCAAACCCCACCCTTCGCTGCCTGCGCCACTGCCATCCCTCCAAATCTCCAATATAATCTCCCTAAAAATTTCAAAGTAGAGGTTGGCGCCATAATCCTCCCTCGTGGCCCCCTGTGTACCACTACTACTCATGAACGTTACCCATTAGTATGCAACGCAATATGCACAGTAATATTTAACCCAGTGTCCACAGATCTTGGAGAACCATTATCCCTTAAACAGAATCTTTGAAATGGAATTTCTGTTGAAACGGAAAAAACTAAAACAAATGAAAAAAATTGTTGTCTCCTTAATACTTTCGTTTTTACATTGGGCAACTTTTTAATCGGTATTTTTACTAGCCATCATTTTTGACAGACGAAAAAAAAAAAAAAAAAAAAAAAAAAAAAAAAAAAAAATCAGTATCTAAAAAGGTTCCTCAAATTTGATCCTACGCTTACTAAAATTATTTTTTCATGAAAAACTTGATGGAGAAAATCATACGTGCAAGTGATTAAGCTAAATATTAAATACAGTAAAATTACAAATTCAACTATACATTAAAAACATTAAACGTACAGATTAAACTATTAAATGCCATTCTATGACCACATTTATTCAAGGTTAAATTTTAAAGGCTCCGTCTTTTCCGCCTATCTACTTCATATTGGAAGCCCTGCAGGAGTAACTGGTGAACCATGTAATACTTTCGGAAAGAAAATACATTAGTAAAGGAGGGACCCGTGAAAAAGTTTTAAGAACTGAAACTGTCTCAGATACATTAAAATGGTTTAAACGTTTTTCTTTGCAAAATATGTGTTTCTGTATTGCAAGGTGTATAATAAATAAAAAAGTAAACCGGTGATCAACTTACAGAAGTTGATTTATATAATAAGGGCTAATTCCGTGCCTGAAAAAAGTGGTCAACTTAGACAGGTGGTCAACTTACAAGGGTGGTCAACTTCACAAGTTTTACTGTATCTGTTTTCACATGGATTTGAGGTCATTCCAATGTCTCTTATTTATAACGTATATGGGTTCCGAGAAATAAAGAGCATCAGGACAGAACAAGATGAAATTTCAACGAAAGACCAGACAAAACTTCTTGGAAAGAAGCCGTCTGCAGAACAAGATGAAATTTCAAAGAAAGACCTAGCGAAATTTCTGAGAAAAAACCGTCATTAAAATGCCAAAAAGTCAAAATGGCCATTGAATTTTTAAAGATCCGTTTAGAAAACGTTCGCCGATGAAAATGGGTGGGGAGGCAAAAAAAGAAATCAAATCAGCGAAGGCCGATGGAAAAGGATGTTGCATCGGACACTGAACCGCAAACGAGGGCAGCTATTAGATTACTAGTTCGGTTTTTGCCATCGTTGGCTAAGTGACCTAATAAGCAGGCTGATAAGATAATTAACGTCATTCTGCAGAAGTAAATAACAAGCAGATCTGCAACCCATGACTTTGAAAATTGCCGATAAATGTACGTTGAAGCAATGAGGTATTGTTGTTCAAATGAAGCTTTGTTCTTTTTCGGTCTGTTCTTCCTTCTTGCCCAAGGAAAAGGGATCTTTTAATTAATCGTGTTTGGAATATGTGAGCTAACTTGGACACATATATGAATCGTTCTTTTTCCGTGTTAAATCATCAATTTCCTCTTATGGTTCTTTTCAATACAATTTGAATTCTAACCACGATTTGGAAGCAATAATAATTAATCTAATTTTGTGTAGGCATCTGGAATGTGCTAAAGATATGCCAAATGAGCAAATTCTCGACTTTTATCGGAACATATTACGTATGTTTCAGGTTAGTTAACCTGCACGATTTTTCGAGTTTCCTTCTTTTTTTCCCTCTTTCGATATTTTTTTTTTTTTTTTTTTTGAACAAAATTTTGCAAAATAGTGACGTAAATATGTGTGTACCCCCTGATTGAGATTCCTTGTTCAATTTACTTTTATAACTAGTAAAAATAAAACGGAATAAAATTAATCTAAATTACTTCCATTTTGGCAAGCATTATTTATTGAATTTAATTCATGTTAATGCTTGATCCAATCACGTAAAATGTTTCTATTTATACGCAAGAAAAGTGTTTTTAACGTGTTTATTCGTACGATTTCCAACTCATGAAGTTTTTTTTTTTTTTTTTTTTTTGTTTTTTTTTTCTTAAAGATTGTGCACATGTCGGAACAGGAGCATATACAGAAATTTTGCGAGGGACACAAAGCTAATATTATGAAAATTTTCCAAATTTAAGAAAATTGTTTTGAAATCATCATTAATAATGAAAGGCTTTGAAATTATTTTGAAAGGAGACAGGGCCCCTTCACCCCCCCCCCCCTTTTCAAATTTCTTCTGCTCGCTCAAGTGTGGAATGCTCTAAATGAGTATTTGGACCTCGCAGTATCTCTAAAATCAAAATTCCTCGTTCTTTGTGAATGTTTGTGTTTATGAGGTTTAGCTATGGGGGGGGGGGGGGCGGGTCTCGAAAAAATGTTTGGCCAATCGCCCTCTAATATTTTAAGCGCACCTTGTTTTTTGAACTTACAAGGAATTCCATTTGCAATGTAAAGAAATGAATTGTGTGAAGAAACGATATCCGACAAAAGCAATGCCTGCAGTTTTATTACTATTCGTACGAGGACAAATCAAAAAGTCTTTGCGCCTATTTTTTTAAAGCCAAAATATGTCCGGGAATGCAAAACGAATATGTACATTCCCAGCAGTGACATTTCCTTTAACCGTACCAGCCGTATCTGCTTTTTGCTCGGAAGAGCGGAGCTGCTATCAGTCATTTAAGATGACGGTCCATCTTCAGATGTCCACAGCTTATGAGCAGCGAAGTGTTTTTCGTTTTCTATGGAGTTCGTAGGGAAATGCTCCCCACGCACGGGGAAAAGTCTCTCTTGAAGAGACACAAGGGGCGTTTGTCTCTTTTGCTCCATAGAAAACGAATAACACTTCGCTGCTCATAAGCTGTGGACGTCTGAAGACGGACCGTCATCTTAAATGACTGATAGCAGCTCCGCTCTTCCGAGCAAAAAGCAGATACGGCTGGTACGGTTAAAGGAACTGTCACTGCTGGGAATATCCATATTCGTTTTGTATTCTCAGCCATATTTTGGCTTAAAAAAAGGCGCAAAGACTTTTTGATTTGCCCTCGTACATTTCCAATGATGTTTTAATGATCCCCTCCCCCCACAAACAAAAGTAAACACTTTAACTAAAACTTCACTTCGCTTATGTAAGTTATTGATGGCATAAATATTTTGATATGTTTTACCTCCTAAGAACTCCGCCTAGTAAGGAAGCGTTTAGGCATTCGGGCGGGGATAGCCTCCTCTGGACCTCCCCAACGGTAACTTTGTACTTGGATGTGGAACTGAGCAAAGACAGGCGACCAGGCACAGAACAGAAAACGTCCTGAGATGAAGCTATTCCAGATAGCATTAGGTCCTTGTGGTTGTTTTCGTTATTGGTTCGCTGCTTGATACCTGCAGGAGAAGGATACGATTCTTAACAATTGTGATATATTTACAAAATAAAAAATAAGTAAACAAGTTTTTTTTAAAGGCATTTCCTACTAAACATCAATTTTGAAAAAATCATGTAATCATGCATCATTTGACACCTTTTGAATGCTGTACCCGATAAAAATCAGTAACTCGTAATTTCACCACAGGACGGTGACCCACCCTAACAATATATTGCTTTAAAAATTTGAAATACATTTTAATAATAAACTTTTAACTGAAGGCAAGTTTAGATTTAGTATGAAATTGGTTTAAAATAATTATAATTCATGTTATTATTACCCTGGAACATTGGAATACATTTTATCTGATGCAGAAAAAAATAGGGATTTCTACGGATATTTAATTCTAACTTGTGTGAGAATTTTTTTCGTCTTCATATTAAAGGATTAATGCAAAAATATTAATTAAAGTTGGAATAAACTAATAATTAAAGGTTAATCGATTAATTTGCTTAGCTGCATTGTCATCGGGGGCTGAGGTTTCATACCAAATTTCAAAAGAAGCCGATCGATATGCAAATTGAGCAGCAAAATTTGAACAACATATATTTTATATAAGGAAAGTGAACTAACAGCAGAAATTAAATATATAAACCAAATTACAAAGTCGAAAATATAAATTTTCGTAAGAAAAATCAGTTTTTTTTTTTTTTTTTTGAAAGTTACATTAAAGTATTAATCAGTGATGGTAATAGCGTTCCATTCATACAATTTTACCCAACAATTATTTTATTATTTTTTTTAATTTATAGTTAGCTTGCCAAAAAGATATCACTGGGGAAAAGGTTAACTACACGGAACGAGAGAGTGTAGTTAATTTATGCCTCGGTAGGACTGAATAGAGTTGGAATAATTTCTCATTAATTCCTTGTATTGTTTTTTCATTAATGCCATACAGATTTTATTATAACTACAATTTGTTAACCCTTTCATTTTTGGTACATAAAAACTTTTTTCTTTTTTACTAATTATATGTATAAATATAAGTTTTTAGAGATATTCTGAATTTCAGCAACGAGCTGGTTCAATGAATGCTTGTGAAGGTTATTAGAAAATATTTATATATTAGTAATCTGGATAAAAAATGTGGCTACAGCTCGTCCTAGATCATATATTTTTCATATATACTACTTTTATGCGAAAGGAATATGATCTTCTGTTACACCGAACTTTTTATTTCAAGACTCATTATTCTTTTTTATATTTCCGTAAAAAATATGAGCCACTTCTCTAGTTTGGAGCTGAATTCGATTGTTACTAGACTAGATTGTTACTTGACTAGAATAAATTTACCTTTTCGTATGACACTGTTGTGTTCTGAGGAGAAAAGACCAGAATCATCAACACCAGAAGTCTGCAAGAAGAAAAAAAAAAACACATCATTAATATAATAAAATATTTCTGAATTTATTTAAATTAAGTGATTTATGCTAATTATAACATTCATCATGTGGTAAATAAATTCATTGTTGGTAATAATAAATTAATAACTTTTTTCGATGTCTCCCTCATAGCCACGATATTTGTACCCTCGACACAAAAATTACCCACACTTTTGCATCCTTAAAAAAAAAAAAAAAAAAGCGCTGTTTAGTCTATGACAGTTTATGAACTTGATAGAAGTAAAAATATATTTTGCTGCCTGTTCTTACCCCATAACTGCTACCTTGCACTAAAGAAAAACCCTGTGAAACTCCAAAAATGTGCAGGAAATTTTTTGTTGGAAATGTATGCTTTATTATGCTGGGTTTTAAAATTTATGCAACTATCTAAAAGGTAATCAATTGCAGTTCGAGGTGGGGGGGGGGACTATTTTACTCAAATGAACATAAAGTAAAGATCAATTAGCTTTGCAGATCCTCAAAATAAAACAAGTTTGAACTAGAAAATTGATTTTAATTACTATTGCCAAAAGCCAATAAGAAACACAAGACACAAGTGGACAGTTTAAATAACAATAAAAAATGTGTTTCTCATATTATACTGTTTGCACATTGCTGCAACTTCGCACACTGTGCGCAAGCGCAAATCTTTAGCGATGATGTTTTTGTTACGTTTGCTTCTGACCAAAAATCAAGCATTTTCCCATAGAAACATTAATATAATAATTTGAGGTACGGCGTTTGCCGATACAAAAATAATTGAAACACTTATTCCTGACCTGGAGTTCATCTAGAGTGGTCAAAAAATTAACACATGAATATTTTCTCAAACTAAGTTCTGAAATATACTTTGCAGTTGCAGCAGTGATTCATTGTCGCTGGCAGTGGAATTTCTTAAGGACATGTTTTATATGTTCTAAAGATAATTGATGTAGCTCAAAGGAAAAAAAAAATCAAGAATCCTGATTAGAATCAAAATAAAGGAGCATTCTAAACATCTGGTTAAATAGAGGTAGATATGGCAGTAGTAAATTTTTTTGAATTATTGTAAAAATACTGTGCAGGTGCAGTATTTATTGTCAAATAACATAACAGTCATGAAATTGCCGAAGAATGGGCTTTATATAGTCTAAAAATGGCCGGCGTTTCTTAAATTTTTTTCCCTCCTGATTAGGATCACGATTAAGTAGCGTGTCAGAGTGTGATTAAAGAGACGTAGAGGTGAGAATAGCAAATTTAAGATGACATGTGTGGATAAAATCAAAAATCACCTCTTCGAAAGAAATAAATTTCTGCTAACTTGCTGAAGACTGGATAACAAAGTAGAGAAAATAAGAAAAAATAATAAAATGAAAATGAAAATTAAATTTTTGATTTTTTATATAAATTTTGGAAACTTTTTTTTTTTTTTTTTTTTGAATTCCATCCTCAACAGTAGTTTATTAGTCTTCCGGTTTCTAACAATTGCAGTTTTGCATAAAAAGCAGTCTATTTTTTGTTTTTTTATTCATGCTAAATATCACAGAAAAATAACACTTATAAATTGAAATATATTAAAAGCTGTGCATGAAGCAATCACTGAAAAACAAATTACCAACACAGTAAGAAATGTACGTAACTGAAATATTAAATAAAAGATAGTTAAAAGTCGTAAGTTAATCAATATTCGAAAGAAATTTCTAAAAAAAAAGAAAGAAACAAATATATGCTCTATTTTCATATGCGAAAAAAGCAGACGATAATATTTAATGTCCAACGACTTGATTCCCCCCCCCCCCGAGCTTTCATTAATTTTACTCGTTACGAGTGATAAAAATTGTCCACAGAACCTCCTGCACAGTCTTCTGAAGATAATTATTAAGCAATGGTTCACGTGATCCTCCATGTACCAATAACAGTTCGAATAAAAGGAACGGAATTCAGCTACGGTGTAGGGAACAATAAGCAATCTTGATTGCTCAATAAACAGGTCCAACAGTTAGCAGAGTCGAGCGCAGGCCAGTGAAGAGAAGTCAACTGTTCGCTTTAAACTTGTCAAAACGAGAGTCCAGGGACTCTTCTAGTCAAAGCTATAAACCTGTTATAAAAACGTGAATCGAAAACTGGGAAATACTTCACAAACCTTAAATGTGAATCGAAAACGGGAAAATACTTCACAAACCTTAAATGTGAATCGAAAACTGGAAAACACTTCACAAACCTTAAATGTGAATCGAAAACTGGAAAACACTTCACAAACCTGAAATGTGAATCGAAAACTGGAAAACACTTCACAAACCTTAAATGTGAATCGAAAACTGGAAAACACTTCACAAACCTTAAATGTGAATCGAAAACTGGAAAATACTTCACAAACCTTAAATGGGAATCGAAAACTGGAAAATACTTCACAAACCTTAAATGTGAATCGAAAACTGGAAAATACTTCACAAACCTTAAATGTGAATCGAAAACTGGAAAATACTTCACAAACCTTAAATGTGAATCGAAAACTGGAAAATACTTCACAAACCTTAAATGTGAATCGAAAACTGGAAAATACTTCACAAACCTTAATTGTGAATCGAATTCAGGAAAATATTTCACAAATATGAAGTGCCATAACTTGAAATGAAAAGTGGAAAACACTTCACAAACCTTAAATGTGAATCGATTTCAGGAAAATACTTCACAAACCTTAAATGTGAATCGATTTCAGGAAAATACTTCACAAACCTTAAATGTGAAACGATTTCAGGAAAATACTTCACAAATCTGAAGTGTCATAACTTGAAATGAAAAGTGGAAAATACTTCACAATTCTTGTGATTACGTGTAATTTAAATATTATATCGCCATTTATTTTTTAAAAATTATATGATGTATTTTGTTAGTAAGGAATCTAATCCGCGACAAAACGAGTCAGTTCTCAAATTCCACCGAGTTCATCAAACGAAGCATTATAATTATCAAGTTCATTTTGAGGCTTCAAATAAATGCTTTTCAGCGAATGATTAAAAAAGAACTTATACGATGGATGATGCGGCAGATGAAAGGCAGATAAAAACACAGGTTCCTTGAACTTTAATTAGTATTACATGCTCGTCCAGTGCACGACAATTAAATGTGAAAGCCTTGCAAAAAGTTTGGACTCGGGAGATAGCCATACTTATACTCTGCGATCTAGTTGCTATAAAAGCAATATCCAAGTCTTCCACTGCCTAAAAGTTTTACGATCCAGACTAATTTGAATAGTAGGCTCGTAAAAATTCAACTGCTTGTCATTGTCGGTGATGGATCCAGATTCATATAAAATACACTTTTATTTCTACTTCCTCTGATTTGTAAATTTTATTGGCATATCAGAGGTAAAAATAAGTTTTCTTTTTTAACCAGAGCATTTTCATGTCGAATAAATGGAATGCAGCTTTTTAGGCATGCGAAAAGGTATCAGTCAGTTGTGTATCTAATTCTGCATGAAATTAATTCCTGTTGCCGGCGAGGTTAGTTTTTACATGTATCGTTAAAATGCGGAATTGGCATTATCTATGGTAAAAATCAGAGCTTCGGAGTAGGGCAGAAAATGACCAACTCCAGCTCCGATTCCTAGAATTTTAAAGCCTTCGACTCAGACTCTCCGACTGTGCAGCGGAGTTGCGGACTCGGAGAGAAAATAACCAACTTCGAATCCTTCACTCCAAAAATAATCCGTGACTTCCCAGTCCTAAATCAGACTCCATTGAAATACCAGAAAAGAAATGTACAGTAAAATTTCGTTTTTCCGGGCTAAACAAAGGCAATCCAGATAGTCGAAAATACGGATAATCCTGGTTTACATCTAAGCATCCTCAGTTGTTAGCCAATCCACAGCAAAGCCAATCCTCAGCTAAGCACTGTTCATTACGACAAAAACCATTTTGTAGCAAAATTACACGGAATGGTTTAAAAGATAAAAAAAAGTAATATCGAATCAATTGTTCACGTAATCTTTAACAAAGAATCAGCTTCTTCTCTTCTGGTTCAAATCGAACTCCTTATCACCATAGCTTAGTTGCTTGCATTAAAATGTAAGCAAACTGTTTTATAATCCTTCTGTTTCATTGTTTTATTATTAATAATCCGACTTTTAGTCGCCAACTTTTACAAACTGCGGCCCGCCAGGTGATCAGTGACCGGAATTCTGGCCAGTGGGTTCTTTGTAGTTGGACAGTCCTGCTTTAGACGCAGCACTAACCAGTTCACGAATTCAAAAGAAGAATCATATTTTATGGCTTCAAGTTGAGTTTCCAAAAACCCAAAAGCAAATATACTTTTCTAAAATGTTATCTTCATTCTTGAATTTTTTTCTGACCTGAATGTCGGAGAATAAGTGTTTACGGATATAGAACGGGAACTACTTCGGTAATTTACAATGAGTAAACTTTGGCAAATAATACAGAGAAAGAAATAATTTTGAGTTAAAACATTTCATTTGAAAAAGAGACTTATCATTGTCCAAAACTCTGGAAGTGACTGGAGATTAAGGGATCCGAAATATCTTCATTGGCAATTTCTTTTGCAGTCAAGTAATGTTAGTAACACTGCGCAATGACAAATGCCATTTTTATTGTGATTCATTATTATGTGTTAAAATTTATGATATGGTTGACCACAGTCTAAAGCACTGCAGTTTGATTTCTGTACATGGGATGAACGACAATCACAATCCGGCAACCTTCAATCTACACAGAAAAAAAAAAAATGCCCAATAAAATTTCGCAGTTTACAGAGCCACTTGGAAATCGACTGGCTTGACTTGTAGATGGATTTTGGACGGCTATTGTCGTTTGGAAGTTGAGTGCAGATTATTTTTTTACTTTTAATTTTGCATATCAGATTATGATAGGTAACTTTAAATGTCACTAAAATTTCTAAACTGTTTTGCTTAGAATTATAAAGACTTAAAATTCAGAGCTCATAAAAATAACTTAGAGCAGTATGAAAGGTAGTTTTTCAAGAAGTTTTTGTAAGCCAGAAAGTTAAAATTTTTCATAAATTCTTGTAATTATTTCACTTAAACCATTCAAGTAAAATAATATTGCAATTTTTCACTTAAAACAGTGGTGGCCAACTTTTTCTACACGAGGGCTGCGCTGCATCTCATATTAAGATGATACTCGCGGGCCAGAACAGATCAAAAATATTAAAACATTTATTTTTTCTAAGTAACATGAGAAATTATAGAAAAGAAAAGAAAATTAAAAACCGATAATTGCTGTTATCGTTATTACATGCTTCTTTAAAACGCATCTGTTTTTCAGAAACAAATTTCTGAATACTTGGTTCCAAATTTGTAACATTGTCATTAATCATGCTTTTTGATTTGTAACAAACAAAATAACGGGCCACATGGATCAACTTCACGGTCGGATGTGACCCAAGGACCGTAAGCTGGGCACCACTGACTTAAAAGTATGATGAAGAAATTTTACTCTTTAAGGACGGTGTAATTTCAGCTTCTGAATTAGACTTCTATCTTAATTTTCTTCCACAAAAACACCATTAACTTAGAACAGGCTTGTATGGAAAGATATGCAAATGATACCGGTGAAAATTAAATTCTTTTCTTGGACTTAATTAAGAAATGCCAATTTTACATAGTTAGATTAACCGTAATTAATGAACCAAATTGAAACATAACCACCCACTTAGAGCACATCCATCAAATTATGTTACGCAAGCGGTTTTTTCGCTCAGTGCATAATGAACGTTGACATGCCCTGACCACCCCCCTCCCCTCCCCCCTTTTTTTTCTTCCTGATTATTACTATTATTTTCTGTCTGCACAATTAAAGGCCGTTCACTTGAGCGAGTACGAACTAGTTTCGTAATTTTTCATTTTTCCCCAGCCTCAATTGATGTTCAAGAGCGCAACAGCTATTATAAGCAAAAGCATTACAGACGGAGGTAAAGTGGGGGGAGGGGGATAGATATAAAGAGTTTTGTCGCAAAGAGATTGAATTTTCAGCTCCGTGCTATCGATCAAATAGAATGACTGCCGAAAGAAAAGAAAATATAACAAGAGGAAAGAAACAGAAATAAGAAAAAGAGTCTTGCTCTGTACAAATAGGAATTTCGAGCTTTCAGGATGTTGCAACCTGCGATTACAAAATGTCACTAAATTTCCAAGAGGCTTTTGAGGAAGAAGCAGATGAAAATTCTTTAAAAATGGAATCAAGTGACAATACATTGCATTTTTAACAGCTTCGTTTCTTCTTTGTTTCAAACCGTTGAAGTTCAAGATTTCCCTGTCCCCTGAAAACCTCTTGTGGTGCTTTCAATTTAAAATATATTTTTAACAGCTTCGTTTCTTTTTTGTTTCAAACCATTGAGGTTCAAGATTCCCCTGTCCCCTAAAAAGTCCTGGTGGTGCTTTCAATTTAAAATGTATTTTTAACATCTTCGTTCCTTCTCTGCTTAAAAAAATGAGTTCAAGCTTCCTCCCGAAGTCTTGTACTGGTCCCTGTACAATTTAAAATGTATTTTTAACGTCTTAGTTTCTTCTTTGCTTAAAAAATGAGTTCAAGCTTCCTCCTAAAGTTCCTTGAAAACTTCTTGTGGGGTGCTTTCAATTTTAAAATATATTTTTAACAGCTTCGTTTCTTCTTTGTTTCAAACCACTGAGGTTCAAGATTCCCCTGTCCCCCTCAAAAATTCTCGTGGTGCTTTCAATTTAAAATAATTTAACATCTTCATTCCTTCTCAGGGTTCATACCCTTCAGGGAGAAAAAAATTCAAGCACTTTTCAAGTATTTTTCAAGGCAAAAAAAAAAAATTTCAATTCATACTAAAAATGTTGTATGCAGATTTCATATGCTGCAAACATAGAAATAAGGCAATAATACAAAAAAGTATAGGAAAACAAAATTGCTTTTTCTACAACAAGAGACACTTTGATGAAAGATCTACTGTATCGAAAGTTTTTCTGAAAATGTCTTAAAAGTTCGGTCATAAAAAGAAGCAGATCCTAAGAGGTTTAATTTTTCTCCACATTCAAAGAAGTGCATTTTCTAGAATCAGAAAATTAATATTAAAAAAAAAAAAAAAAAAAAAAATGGGAAGAAATCAAAATACCCAAGTTCAATGGCATTGCCAGAGAGAAGTTTTTGAAATCCCCTCCCATCTGGTTTAAACATTTATTTCCAATATTAATACGGTGGTTTATTACAATATAAGGGCGGTTAGGACAAAAACACCACCCAGAAAGTAATTTCAGGTTGCACTTTTAAGTTCTAAAATATTAGAGGTTCGCAAATCATTTAAAAGTATGCAAATCAATTATTCGTATGTATGTATTAGTTGTTCAGCCAATAAGGCATTTCAGCTGTCATCGAGTAAATTTAAAAGTTAGTAAAAAAGAAAAGTTTATGAAAGTCCACAGTCCAGTCTCCACACCTTAAAATATACAAAAGCTGCTTAAGAAGTGATAAATACTCTGAATGTAAACTTGAGTCTATTCAGCTTTCACCGAATAACTTGTAATAATCAATAAATGTGCAAGTTCAGATTCATAAAGCCATATTTCGAAATTGAAAAGGTTCACAAGAAGTTGACATATATTATGACACAAGTAGTTTTATTTTGGGAACAAATGGGTTAATGTTAAAATTAGAATTTAAATTTAGAAGGAGAATAATATTCAGGAGTGATTATGGTTTGTGAATTCATAAAAAATTACCTGAAAGTTTCAAAGAGCAAATCGGGGCGAGGGGGGAGGGAGAGTAATTTTTAAAACCAAGACTCCTATTACTTGAATATACATATGTGCAACAATAAATTTGATATGCATACAATTTAATTCTTATGTTAAAATAGTTTATTAAGTCAAAATATTCTGCATAGAAATACCAAGCTCAGTGCCTGTTGATAAAACCAAAAACCACATTAGCCAAAATTTGGCCAATGTGGTTCTCCAGGGAAACTAAAGACTCTCTAAATTACAAGCAAGCTGCTTTTCATAGGTTTAGAGAAACGGGTCACAGTGCAGATAGGCTCCAATATTGTAAGGCAAGGCGTAAATTTAAGTATTTGGTACGGATTCAGATAAGAGAGTTGGAGCAAAGACTGGCACATAACATAAACAGGAATCCCAAGAGGTTTTTTGCATACGCTAATTCGGGGAAAATTCGAAATAGTCATATTGGGCCACTGGTTGATGAGCACGGAATTTTAATTCAGGACGACAGTGATATTGCTAATGTTCTTAATAATTTTTTTTCGAGTGTTTTTAATGATAACTGTATCTCAACAGTTGACACCAACAAGACACAAGCTATAGTACAGCTTGAGGACTTTGTATTTTCCAGGGATGACGTTTTACTTCATTTGAAAAAAATTAAAGTGACTAAGGCTCCAGGGCCAGATAATATTTATCCGAAAATTTTAGTTGAATGTGCAGAGGAATTAGCAGATGTAATCGCAAACATTTTCAATGCTTCTTATGATTCGGGGACAGTGCCAGAGGACTGGAAGCTGGCTAACATTACACCGCTCTTCAAGAAAGGGTCTAAAGGGAGTGCGGGAAATTATAGACCTGTGAGTCTAACTTCGGTGGTTTGCAAAATTTTTGAAACATTGATGAAAATTAGGATAGTAAATTTTCTAGAGACTAATAATCTATTGACTAGTTTTCAGTACGGTTTTAGGAAAGGTAAATTTTGTGCAACTAATTTATTACATTTCTATGACAAAGTTACCATGGCTTTGGACAATAAGAAGCCTGTAGATGTTGTTTACATTGATTTTCAAAAAGCTTTCGATAAGGTACCGCATGTTGCTCTACTTAGCAAATTAGCTGATATAGGAATAGGAGGGAAAACTTTCATTTGGGTAAAAAATTGGCTGACTGGAAGGAAACAAAGAGTAGTTGTAAGGGGAAATTATTCTAATTGGAGTGAGGTCTTAAGCGGGGTTCCTCAAGGATCAGTGTTAGGGCCTGTTTTGTTCATTGTCTTTATGAACGATATTCACGAAAATATTTCTGGGAACATGAATTGTTTTGCTGATGATGTCAAAGTTATGGGGACTGTAGAAAATGAAGAACAAGCAAATCAGCTGCAAGAGGATCTAGATCATATTACGGAGTGGGCTGATAAATGGGGTATGGCTGTTAATGTTGGGAAATGTCAAGTGCTACATTTAGGGCATGAAAATAAGTGTACAAGTTATTATTTGCAAGGTTCAGTCATTAGTCAGGCAGATAAAGTTACTGATCTGGGGGTCCTAATAAGTCAGGATTTAAAGTTTAGCCAACAGTGCAGCATTGCTAGCAACAAAGCCAATAAGATGCTTGGGTTTATCAATAGATCTATTTCAAATAAATCTAAAGAAGTTCTTCTGCCCTTATATAGAAGTTTGGTAAGACCCCATTTGGAGTATGCTGTTCAGTTTTGGTCTCCTTATCTTAAGAAAGACATTAATGTATTGGAAAGGGTTCAAAGGCGGGCTACAAGGCTAATAAGTGAACTTTCCCACTTAGATTATGATTCCAGGCTTAGAAGGCTAAAAATGTACAGTCTTGAGCAAAGAAGAGACCGAGGGGACATGATTCAGCTGTTTAAATTTATTAAAACGAAAGATGTTACGGGGCTAAAGTTTAGCACTGAAAACAGGACAAGGGGTCATTGTTTTAAGCTATTTAAATCTCAGGCTAACACGGATATTAGGAAAAATTATTATTTTAGCAGGGTAGTGGAACCTTGGAACAGCTTACCGGAAGAGGTGGTAATGAGCAAAGGAGTAGACAGTTTTAAGAGGGCCATTGATCTTCACTAGGGATTGTAAATTGACTAGGACCAGTCTAGCTGGGCCCAGAGCCTGTTGCTGGTCGTCACTTTTGTATTTGTATAGCCAGCAACAGGCACTGGGCCTAGCTAGGCTGGTCCTAGTCAGTTTATTGGATCCAAATGAAGATCTATGACCCACCTTAAGGAACGAGTATCAACCCTCTGGCTGATTACAGCCTCTTTCCGTAAGCTGTTCCAAGTACCTCACTAAAGTAGTAATTTTGAACATTTGAGGTAAAGAGGAAAATCAGAGATATAAGGAGGTAAAAGCATAACGAACACTACTGGATTTCCAGAGAATAATCATAACATAATTACCCATGTTACACACCTTAATTATTTTAGCAGCCATAAAGAAAATGATGTACTTATAAATTCAAATTTATAAAATTATATAATTCAACTTTATATCTAAAATACAAACTTTAAGTTTAATTTGTTAGGTGCTTGCTCATTTGCTTTTTTTTTTTTCAAAAAATCTGTTATGACCGAAAATTAACGAAAGCTAATAAAATTCAAAATTGCAAAAATAAATAAGCATATAATTAAACAAGACCAAAGTAATTAATTCTTTAGTTATTAAAATAAAAAATAAAATAAGCTAATCTGATGTAGCATGTGTCAAAATAACTTCTAAATTGCCGAAAATATGAAAATATTTACAAGATGCACAAGAATTGAAATCTCAAACAAGGGAAGCAAATTTTTGCGCATTAAGTTCAATGTTGTCATGTTCCCGTAAAAAAAATTTATATTTTACTACAATTAAACATAAAATATGCTAATCTAAGGTAGCATGTATGAAAATAACATTCGATTAGTCAATATATTTAAATATTCGCAAGATGCAAAAAGATTCACATTTCAAACACTAGAAGCAATTTTTCAAAGTCTGAGTTCGTTCAACGTTGGCATGTTTCCAATAAAATAAATTTATTAGTTTTTTATTAAAATTGAACAAAAAATATGCCAATCTAAGGTAGCATATGCGAAAATAACATTTGATTAGTCAAAATATTTAAATATTTGCAGGATGCAAAAAGATTGAAATTTTAAACACAAGAGCGATTTTCTGCGAAATCCAAGTAAGTTCCATGTTGTCATGGTTTCCAAATTAATTCCTTAGTTAATTAATGAAAGTATACAAAAAATAAACTAATCTAAGGCACCATATGTCAAAATATCTTTCGGTTGTAAAAAACATCAAAATATTTACAAGATGCAATAGGATTGAAATCCCAAACACGGAAGCAATTTTTCGCGATGTGGCATATTGAGGACATGTTCCGAAAATTGCATTCGTGAAATACTTTTTTAAAACTTTTAAGCACAATCCCGTGATATTTGAGAGAATTAAAGCACTAAGAAACTTTTCCAAGGTTTTAAAACTTTTTCAAGGTTTTCAAGCACTTGAAAATGAACTTTTATTTTTCAAGCACTTTTCAAGGTTTTTCAAGGGCGTACGAACCCTGCTTCTCTGCTTAAAAAAAAATGAGTTCAAGCTTCCTCCCGAAGTCCCCTCAAAACTTCTGGTGGTGCTTTCAATTTTAAATGAAATAGTACCAAAAAAAAAAGATGTATTCACTACTTATATTTCAGGCTTTTGACTTACTTGCACGGGGTTATCTGCAGCCCCAATTTTCACGTGATCATGAAAATCTTTCTTCTCAATCAACATAACGCAAAATCTGAGGTGAAAGAAACACGTGGGGTGATGGAGATCGCTGTATCCTCACGTTGGTGCTTATTGAAAATGCCTTCACGAGTGAAAAGCACTCGTCCGTGAATGTGCACTAAAATCAAGTCTCGCTAACATCTGTTGCAGGGACAAGCGCGAAAAATGAATGCATGGTGTACAATCATCAGGTGTGTTAAAGATTGTGATTTTTATGCATATAAAACCGGACCCTTAAAATCGTTCGTCAAGTATTTTGGGTCAAACCGTCAATTGGCACGTGTTTAAGGCACAGAAAATTGATTGCGCGTGGTTTTTTGTAGGCATCTTCAATTTTCTGTTGATTATATTCCACAATTTGTGGTGTCTTTTTATTCTTGTCTTCAACAAGCTGCTACAGAGACACTGGGGCAATATTTAAAGGTTTTTCGGTATGAGATTTTTTTCGGGCGACATTCATATTGCAGTCTTTGGGCTTCCAATGCATTTCATTTATCCGACCGTATAGGAAATTTATGACTGTTTTGGTTTTGTTTTTTTAATTAGGAAATTCACCATTATTTCTTTATGAAAATGAAGAAAAATGTTAGAAGTCAGCTCTTTATTCATTCAATGGTAATGTTGCTCAAAGGCCTCCAAGTTCCTTCAACTCCTGGTGTAGATCAAAATGATCCAGATCCAGACCAAAAAGCGTTCTTCAGTGTACCAACCACCTAAGTGGGGTATCTTGTGGCGTTAAGCAGCTTGTCGCTAACGTTAGGTTTAAATACCTTACGACAAAGACTACTTGTTTAGAAGCTCTTAAGTTTCCCCATCATGTTCAAATCACTAATTTATAAAACATTGCACCCCACAAATGCTTAAACCATTCCTTCAGAGCCCTATTACTGCTTACTACTCAGAGGATATCCAAGAGAGCATTAATAAAGATGTCCTCTCCAAGAAATATGTCACATTCTCACTTGACAAGTGAACGAAGCCTTTCTATCAATCATCCCCGCCCCCCTCCGCACCCCTTGCGCAACATTTGAGGCAAATCAAAACAACCTGTCCGGTAAACTGCAGATATTTTTTAAGAAAGTAAAACACAGAGACAGACGAAATCTGCCCTCGGAAAGAATCGAACTCATTGAACCAGTATCGCTTTCAGAGGAAGGAAAGCGAGATCATGGGTAGGACCACCGCACGTTGACCCAACAGTGGACGATTGCGCGGAGGGGGCCCTAAGGGGCCGCTCGTCTGAAAAGCTCACGCACAGCGAAAAAGAGAACTTAGAACTTTTTTTCCCTCTCTAGCTCGTGCGGCTGCTCCCCGGGATGAACTTCCTCGATGCCTTCTTCGAATCTCTCATCTTTCGTACCGACAAAAAAAAAAAAAAAAAGCGATGACACCCGGGGGCCAGAACAGGGCATTCCAGGGGAGGCATTACCCCGGGGCCACGTACACACTGCCACCTGGTGGACAGATAATGGGCATGAGTTATGGACACTGACTGGTTTGCAGAGAAACCCTTTCGCAAGATTTTTGTTTTACATTATTTTATACTGGAAGAGTTTTTTTTTTTTTTTTTTTTTTTTTGTAAGCGTCTCGACATCTGCACACTTGAACTGCAAGACTGTCACGACACAGGGTCTCTGGCCCAGGCGGAAAGGCCATCGAAATTCGCGTCACGTTGTAAGTATCCCGATCAGTTGTGTTTAATCTTTTCCCTGCCGCCGCTTCAGATTATGAAGCTGTGAAATGTTTCCTTCAAAAAAGTGAAAATGAAAGATACCAGCGATAGAAAAATAATAATGTGCAATTATGTTCGTTTCCCGCAGTAAAAACGCAATACTGGTAAAGTAAGAGGCACTTATGTTCAAGGATTTCAAAGCTAAAGTATGCTAAATCAGTGTAGCAGGCTCAACTTTTCAACAAAAAAGTTCGATGGCCATTATTTTCAAGATTTTTTCTAGAAAAACACAAGGTAAAGCAGTACTGGATATTGTGGTACAAACTTCTCACACGAGAACCACACGATTCAAAAGAAATAATAAGAATTACGTTGAGTTGAAGGTTTTCACAGGAAAATAAAACCCAAAGCAGTAACAAGGATTCTACGTTCAATATTGAACAGAAAAATACAATACCGAAATGAAAAGAGAGAATTTATTTTCAAGTTTCCCACAGGCAAAAAATGTACTGAAAATGTTTTCACAAGAAAATAAAACCCAAAACAGTAACAAGAATTCTACGTTCAATCTTGAACAGAAAAATACAATACTGAAATGAAAAGAGAGAATTTATTTTCAAGTTTCCCACAGGCAAAAAAAAAAAAAAAAAAAAATGTACCGAAATTGCCTGACATTTACGCTCGAGTTTTTCACTTGCAAAAGGCCCGAGTTCAGTTATTGCCGTTCGTTTAACCAGGCTCTAGGACAGAATACCGACAGGCCTCCTCCCACTCAACCCCTACCCGTAAAACTCTTCTTGTTCTGTCTTTCTTAAACCCAAGGTTTCATTAACATCATAGGAGTGTTGGGTCTAAATGGATTAGGGCCTTGAGAATTTAAGCCTTGCTGGACCGGATCTCGGCGGCACTGTCCACAGTTACGTTAAGTTTTCTACAAGCATAAAATGATGCTTAAGATGTAATCCACGTTCACCTTAAGTTTCTTCCAGCATAAATTTGAAAGGTGTGTAATATGATTGCGATATGAAAAACACAATTCATTTGGGTCGAAAATAAACGTAACGGCTGGTAGCTGTGGCTCTACCAAAAATCAACAAAAGTACAACATTAACCGATTTCAGTACAGATTAAATTTTGACATTTTTAATAACTTATTTTTTAATTGCTGGAGAAAAAATGTTTTTACATTTTTGCAAAGACAAAAGTACTAAAAGCAAGGAAGTTCTAATTTAGAAGGGGGGGGGGGGGGGGTTGAGCCCCCACTTGCCCCAAATGGGCGCCCTTGATTACATTTAATTCACAAGGGAGGGGGGGTTGCTAAAGACAGACATAACAATCATATTACCGAAAATATTCTCCTCATAGTAAGAGTCTTCAACGAAAGTTTATCTCAAACTGATCAAAAAATATCTTGGGTATCATTTTTTGTCTTCACATCTGTTCTTTTTTTAACCGACACACAAACCAAATTGTTTTTGAAATAAATATATTATTAAACCCAAAAATAAAAGCTTAACTTTTAACCAGAGTAGTAGAGAATAGTTAATGGGTCCGAACTTTTAATACGCCGCACACAAAGTGACTTGAATGCATCAGAATAGTTTTGCAGAGATCAAATCTGCCGAAATTGAAGCAAATTTCTACTGCTTCCACCATAAAATTCAACTGCTAATTTTTCAGTGCCGTGTCACAGAAACTTTTAAAATGAGATAATAGTTACGATTTCCTGAAACTCAAAATCATAAATAAAAGCAGATAGTATTCTAGTTTTAAAAAAAAAGAAAAAGAAAAAAGAAAGAAAGAGAAAAGAAACCTTTTCATCACCTACATAATTTAATATTCAAGTTCTTTCTAAAAATGAAGATTTTCGTTTTATGAAGATTGGAGTGAAAATGATGAAAAGCTTTCCGGTCAGATTCAAGCAACTGTGCGTTCTGCTTCTAGAAAAGTTTAAATGAAAGTCATTCAAGATCACCAAGTCCAAAAGCTAAGTAGTTATGAGTTCAGAAGTGTTTTTGAAAAGGAGCTCGGCCTCTGTCAGTTGCCTTAATTTCCTCATTCCAGGTAAATTTGAATTTTTGCTTTCTCCCTTCACCACGAAAATTATAATTTCATAAGTTTCTTTACAAGAAACTGAAGTATATTAAAACCTGCTCCGTTAAGAAATTCGTTTTCACATGCTAATAGTCTGAAAATGCAGTTTGATATCATTAGGTTCAACCACCGATTGAATTTAAAAATACTGAAATATTTTTGCTCGAGTATTAAAATTAGATAGAGGTAGCAGTTTGAAAGAAAAAAAGAAGGTTTACATTGTAATAGTTTAAAAAAGAAAGGAATTTATCCAAAGCTTTCTGACATTCAAATTTGAACAGAATTACGTGAATAAAAAGTTAAAAGAGTTGCCTTTCAAAAAGAAAAGATTAATTTTGGTCTAAAAACTCATTCTTTTGGCATAATTTTTTAGTAATATTTCACTCATGTTATTTCACGGAGGAAGCGAATACTTTTGTGGGCATATGCAGTACACTGAGCTTTGAACTATTGAATAAATTTAAAAGGGGAAACATAACTATGAAAAGTTTTTTTTTTTTGATGGTCTTTAGGGTATTGGGTACCTAGTGAGAACAAAAAAAAGCCCAAAATATATTGCCTTTTCCATGTTCATACCAGGATAAAATTGCTTTTTCGGCATTCGTAAACATCTAGTCGAAAAAACAGGCTTTTTGATGTGGAAACCATAGACAATTTCATCATTCTCATTGATTGCTGTCTTTTTTTTTTTTTTTTTAGAGCAACCAAGATGTTAAGATGTCCTCTGTCCGAGGGTCTGAATTTGCCCAACCTTTATCTCAAATCGATTGTCTTTTGATTGGTAGATACGAATGATATAATCCTTTTTAAGTTAATGCAATATTTTTTCACAATAAAAACCCTCCAAAAATATTAATTTAGATTTTTCACAATTTAACTTTAAACGCGTAGATACGATAATTATGAATTAAGGTAAGTTCGACGTGGTCTTCTGACGATATTGATGTTAAATGATGTAGCTGGCGAATTATTTCGCACTTTAATGGAACCTTTAAAATAGTTATTAAAATTATTTTGGGGATCATTTTAAGCTGTATCGGAATTATTGATTTTATGTGTTCAAAGTGATTTCTTTGGCGGAGTTTTCACATTTTACGCGAACTTTTGGAATAGATGATGTTTCAAGATTTTGGAATACTTGGCAAGACCATGTTAGCATAACTGTGCCAACTTGTAAAGTATTGTGATTTATTAGCGTTTTTTTTTTTTTTTTTTTGTATGATAATTAGCACAAATAAAAAAGTAATACTAAAAATTATGCAAAAGTATAACTTATAGAAAGAATTCCCTAGGCGTATTCATTGATTCAAATACTTAATTTGTCAGAAACGAGTTCTTTTTTAAGCACTTTTATTATACTTGAATTGATTGTCATGGAAAATCTGAGGCTTGCTTTTGCTTATGTCTCAGCAACTAGACTACTTAGAGACTTCGGAATTTCACTAAATGACTAGCTGCGTGCCCGGCGTTGCACGGGCTACTTAAAAAATGAAAGAGATGTCTAATTGATGTTTTGTATTACTCTGACATCAGTTTCTAAAGTGCTAAGGAGTAAATAAATACGCGTAATGCAAGGTTTGCAAAACACCAGTAGAGCATATTTTTGGCAAAAATCTCTTTA
This sequence comes from Uloborus diversus, assembly GCF_026930045.1. NCBI lineage: Eukaryota > Metazoa > Arthropoda > Arachnida > Araneae > Uloboridae > Uloborus > Uloborus diversus. The sequence continues at coordinate 253,595,862 of NC_072731.1, forward strand.
ACGTTAATCATAATTATCAATAATGCAAGTTATGAGTATTTTCAATTAGCACAAAAGATGAAAATATATGCATTATCAATTATAATCTGTGCTCACTTTAAACTGAATTAAATCTGATAGACTATACCTGAAACATTTGTATGTACAATTACGATCAGCTTTTTACATAAAATGACACATACTTTTTGGTTGCTTACGTGAAACTAAAGCACCAAGACTTAATAAATACCAATCAGCATTAATTTAATACCAAGTCATCAGATTCGAATTAAGCTTTAGTTAAAATCCTTAAAAACAATATTTTTGTTCAACTCTGTTTCACTTAAAGAAATCCAAACAATCTTAATTTAACATGTTCTTTTAACAATACAAACTATATTTCAAAAATAGAAACAGGAAGGAAAAAGATAGTTATTACAATTCGAAAACTCACAGATGTGACGGGAAAAAGTCCAACAAAATAAACATAATTAGTCGCACATCCTAAATGTACCAAAATATGACGCCGGTGAATGATAAACTTACACTACAATCAATAAACATAGCTAAAGAAACAACTTTCATATGTTGAAAGGAGTTAAGAACGTTGAATGTAAAAAATAAAGAAGGACAGACGATAAAATAAAGGCTATATCCGAATAGAGCAACCAATTTTAAACTAATTTAAAATGAAATTCTAGATGGAAACGTTGTTTTAAGATTCGGAACTCCAGCGCTCGAATACGCTACCTTGCGGTGATTTACAAAACTGCAAATGAAACTAAAACATTGCCACGTTGCGTTCCACGTGTGTCTGTTGACGTAAAAAAAGGCAGTTTGTTCTGAGTATTTATTAACGCAATCGATGTGTCTTAGTTTGCTTTCAGCTACAGAAATTAATTCGTCCCTTAGTAGTATTCTCGAGCTTCTCAAAATAATGTTAGTTTTCATTATTTCCTTAATAATTGGTGAAAGCGAAAATTCTGGATTAACAAACTTGGATAACGTTATACAAGGTAAAAATTTTTTATTGTTTTGTATGAATTTGTAAGAATATGGGTTTTTTTTTAATCTTAAATTAATTAAACTTACCATATTTTACAGCAGCATTTCGTTGGAATGGACAGTATGCAAAATATTTTCTTGAATATATTATCGTAGAACAAAATGAATAACCGAGAAAGAATTTACTTTATTCCTTTTATTTTCAGCTGAAAGGTTTCGCCAAATTTGTTTAGGGTTATAGTTTTAGTATAGTGCGAGCAAAGTAGCCTTGGCGAGATTTCGCGTTTTTAGTTAAACCATTTTTAATTTTTATCATGAGTGGAATAAAATGGTAGTAAGATTACAGAATTCGATAAGTGAAAAGAAATAATGGTCAATCAACTGAAAAGAAAACTACCACCATATATCCGTGAGAATTTTGTTGATGATTTGCATAACATGACACAATTAAATCGTAACTCAGAAATTAGAAAAATCGAAACAGAAAATTTTTAAATTAACCGATTCGGGAATTCGAGAGAAATAACTCAGCTACAAATGGAAAACAATAAGCGCTAGCCAAGCAAGGCAAAAAAGTATCATCTTCTTTCGATAACAATTTGTAATGTCATATTGAATTTTCTAGCATTAATTGTTATTCTTGTCAGGCCACAATTATTGTTTAGTTTTATCAAGAATTGATAAATATCGAATTCAACATCGTGGAAATAGCTGCTTAGAACTACGAACTACGTAGTTTGCATTAATCTTTGACGTTTAGTAATGCTTCTTGAATTCTCATTTCTTTCTACGTGGGCCAGAATATCCACAAGACTTTGAAAATTAATTTATAAAGAATAAAGCGAAAAAATCATACGTACGAACAAAAATCACAACACTTTTAGCATTTTCTTCGTTACGATGTGCGTTTGTTTTAGTTTTTTAAGTCCGCCATTAGACAGTGACTTCAGTGCCCCCTATAGTTCGTTGGAGTTGCGAATTTGGACAGCAGCCAAAAAAATCTCTTTTAAAACAATTATTAGAATTTTACTTGCTCACGCAAATTCAAAATGGCAACAGGAAAGAAATAAAATTCCCGAATAACGTTATGTTAATTAACGTTTTAATTAATATCTCCGCTAATTAAAGTCGCACAATTACGAGATTGGTCCTATTGTTTTCCTTGGGAAATTTCGAATTGATCGGTATCTCGTTTGACTCCCGATTTGCAGCAGTTCTCGAGAAGATAGATCTTCAGACAGACAGACAGACAGACGCGAACAGATTTTAATATTATAGTGGATTTACTTAATTTTAAGGTACAGCCTAAAGCTTAAAAATTCAATTATAAAATAAAATTATTATGGATGGAAAACAGCAAATTTGATGTAATTTCCCCATTAAATGTTCAAATATAAAACCTATTTTTACAACTATTCGTTGCCTTAGAACAGTATTATTAATAATAATCATAATGAAAATTTTGAATCAAGGCTTCTCTGGAGAAATTTATCCATTATCATTGCTTTCTTAGGACTTTTATTCTCATCTATGCCAATAATCGAAAACGGAGCTAAGTAAAGCCACATTAATATATTTATCACGAGTAACTTGTATAATGTGAAATATGAATTAGTTTCGCAATCCTTTAATATTTAAATGGTTCTAATTAAATTAACACACAAACAAATCCTAGAGGGGAACAAGGATTAATTTTTAGTGAGAAATGCTTAAAGTTTCAGACACGTATACAGTCCCCCCCCCCTTTTAGTATGAAGCGTTTATATGAAAAAAAGAGGTGAAAATTTAGTGATAGTAGCATTATTATGTTTCTGAAATACGTTTACACTAAAAAGAATAAAATAGCAGAATGTTTAAAAAAAATTGCTAAGTACTTTTCTTAATGCCCTCAAAAGGACAAAATAACTTTTCTGGGTCAGAAAGGTCAATATTTAAGTACTTCTGTAGTTTTCAATTATTCCAAGAAAATGATCCACAAACGAGAAATAGTGCGGCTCAAGTCATTTCAAACCAAACTTTCCCAGAAAAATATGCATGTTTGAACACTCAAATTCATGACAGAAAGTTAGATCATGAGGTGGTTTCTTTCAGTCAAAAGTACTATTTTTAGTCATTGAAATGGATAGAATGAGCAAAAAAAAAATAACCTGGACCCAGAAAATACTTTCATTTTCCCAACAGCTTTTTTTTTAAATTAATTTTTTTTAATTTACGATTTTTCCAAACAAAGCGTGGTCTTGATGACATCACAAATGATGCGTTTTGGCGCATCTTTCTACTACGTTTCCACGTTATGATAATGTAGAAGGGAATTGAAATTGTGCTCTATGCTTGCTGTCAATCCTATCGTTGCCAATACACGTGAGTAAAGATGCGAATTAAATATTTTGCACTGTGAATGGCAACATTGAATGGCATTTCATAATTTGTAATGTCACACGACAGAAGTGTAAACAATGAAAGCGCACCGATTTAAGTAATTTTTAAAAATATTAAACTTAAATAAATTAGTTAAAAAATGGTCAGATCCTATGTTTTTAAGCATGCTCTTTCAGAAAAAAATACTCTTAAAATTTTGGAAACGACTCCATTGTAAGAAATTCTCTACCCGACTTGAGCCGCACTTTTCCTCGTTTATGGGATCATTTTCTTGGAATAATTGAAAACTCAGGAATAATTAAATATTGTCCTTTCTGACCCAGAAAAGTTATTTTGTCCTTTTGAGTGCATTATGAAAAGTGCTTAGAATTTTTTGAAAAATTATGTTATTTCTATTATGTATATTATGTATACTATATACATAATAGAAATAACCATAATTACGTTTAATATACGTTACGTTTAGTACGTTTAATATTTTAAAAAAATTACTTAAATCGGAGCGCTTTCATTGTTTACGGCTTCTGCCGATGACATCACAAATGATGAAATGCCATTCAGTGCGGCCATTCACAGTGCAAAATATTTAATTCGCATCTTTACTCACTTGTATTGGCAACAATATGGTTGGTAGCAGGCGTAGAGCGCAATTTTAATTCGCTTCTTGATTATCATAGCGTGGAAACGTAGTAGAAAGATGCGCTAAAGAGCATCAGTTGTGACGTCTTCAAGACCAAGCCTTGTTTGAAAAATCAAACATAAAAAAAATTAATTAAAAAAAAAACTGTTGGGAAAATGAAAGTATTTTCGGGGTCCATGTTATTTTTTTTTGCTCATTCTATCCATTTCAATGACTAAAAGTAGTACTTTTGACTGAAGGAAACCACCCCATTGATGGCAATAATCTCCGCACAAAAATAATTGATAGATAAAGAACGAAGAGGAATGAGGTTTAGCATCTATCATTCACGAGAAAAAAAATATTTCTATAGAGAAAGAAATATAACGGCAACTAATAATATTATACGCAAATTAATAGCTATCATAACAATGAACTATTATTGAAAGCATGTGAGAATGATTTTCCTACTAAGACGTATTATATTATTAATACTTTTAAGCGTCTAATTTGTACGTAATAACTGCAAATTTAGCTATTCTTATTCGTGAGAAAATGTATTCGAGAGCACGCATTTTTCATTTCTATTTTTGATGAACACTCGCAGGCACAGGGGAGAAAGCTACACAGCTCATTTCAAAAATGCTACTCATTGGCTTAAGTATTCATTTTGTTGGAAATTTCATCAGAAGAAGCTTTGAACCACACAAATTATGTGCAGCAAATTTAGCTGTAACTTAGTGTCAAAATTAAATCGAGTTCTCTCGGAATGGGGGGGGGGGTATTCATTATTCATTCTGAACGAATAATGAAAAGTTTTCACATTATTGATATGGTTTTTGGAAAAAAAAATGGATAATGAAAAATAATAATTATGATAAGTTAAGTGCAGCAGCCTAAGCTGTAACTTAATATCAAAATTAAATCGAGATCATTTGGGATTATTATTGATAATGATCGTTCATTCTAGAACGAAAAAAAAAAGGAAAAAGATTTGGATTTTAGCAATACGATTTGTTGGAAAAATATGGATAGTAAAAATGGATAACTATGATTGAGATACTATAAGTTCGGAGGGAGAATCAGCACACCTGTTTCACAATCTCTTTACAGTTATTATAGTCTGGCTCTGATAAATTGACTTCTGACTGGCTGAGGTTAAACGATTCTATATGTTAAAATAGGAGTGAGAAAATCCGGTACTACAATAGAGCCTTGAAAAAAAAATCACACATGAGGACTAATTTATCATAAGGTATCATATCTATTTTCCAAAAATATTCAGAAAATGAAAAAAAAGCAAAAAAGAAAATAAAAAACGAATTAGACTAACTGCAAAATCATTTCATCCTATTTTCTAGGTACATAAATGAGTACAAAGTCATGACAGATTATGCCCCACAATAATAAATTTGCAAATTAAAAAATCAAGGAGATATCGTCATTTTAATTTTGGAAATGTGACTTTTTGATTGAAAAAACGCAAGAAATTACACATAAATCCCATTTCACCAACCGATTCGAAAACCTATTATTCATTTTCATTTTACCAACTGCTAAAGAAACTTTTCCGATAAGAAAACCTATTGCTCGTTTCCATTTCACCAACTGATAGAGAAAAAACAAACCGAATAGTTCATTCCATTTCAGCAAAAGACGCAGAAAAAAAAGTTTTTATTAAAGTATCAATTGGTGATTGACTATTAACTGAAAAATGTCTGTTTTAAAGTTCTATTTAAAGATATTGTAGATAGCTTTTTTGCAATCAAGGCCGAAACCTTATCTGAACTCCGAGAAACATGAAAAAATCACGCATGGTATTTTTCCTCTCACCAATACAAAAACATATAATTCATTTTCATCTCTCCTACTGACAAGGAAACCCGTAATTCATTTCCTTTTTTAACCAACTGATAAGAAAACTCATGACTCATTTTTATTTCACCAACTGACAGAGAAAGAACCCATATTTCATTTCTATTTTGGAAACCGATGCAGAAACAGGCTGCTATTTAAGTGTCTGCTGGTGATAGACTACAAACTAAAAATTGGGAATTTTAAGACTTATTTATCGAAATTATAGATAGCTTTTTGAAATTTACAATCAAGTTCAACACTTCACTTGAGTTCCAACAAAGATATGAAAGAAATCACACATATTTTCCATTTCACAAACAGGTGCGAAAACCCATATAACTCATTTCCATTTCACCAACTGATAAGGATGTTCCCGATAAGAAAACCCATGGCTCATTTCCAATAATTTTCGAACTATTTTGCAATAGTTCATTTCCATTCAACAAACGGTGCAATCTTACTACTATTATATATGCGAAAGTTTGTCTGTATGGATGTATGGATGTTTGTTACTCTTTCACGCAAAAACTACTGAACGGATTTTGATGAAACTTTACAATAATATAGCTTATGCATCAGAATAACACAAAGGGTAGTTTTCGTCCCGTTATGGGCTTCAAAACCACCTTAGAGAGGCAATAAAATACAATTTTCGTATAAATTCTCTAATATGGGGATGAATACTTGCACATATTTACATTATATGTCCATCGAAAGCTCTGATTTTTCTGCTGAAGATGGCACGTATTCGAAATTTCTAAGTAGAATAAAAAACGAGTTATGAGTTTTTTAGTTCCATGTTCGAAGGCTTTCCTCAACTCAATACAGTATTTAGTGTATCATCTCAACTCCCTGTCGATAGCGGCAATTGTTGTATTGTTGACTATCTTTGCTTTTCGTGACTGTTCAAGGCTTTTCTCAAGTCGAATCTTGAAGTAAGATTTTTGCACAAGATTGGCAAATAATACATGATTTGGCTGATCATTTTCCATTTAAACGGAACTTTAATGTAATTAATGGTTTTTAATATTATTTATGCTGATTGAACACTTACTCATTATCTAATCAATCTGCAGATCGCCAAAATTTTTGCAGAAAGATTTCCGATGCATTTGGCAGTTTTTTTCAACGTCGCTGTTTTTGAAGCCGAAGACTACGTCATAATGTTTCTCAGCTTTCACCATGTAAACAAAATATCGCCAATCAAAGAATCTTTAAAAAAAGCTTTTTTTTTACTGTGTTAAATAATCCAGCAACTAAATTAGGCAAATCCACAAACAGCACAAAAACTTTCATTAATTTTCCTTTTTGCACAATGTCAAACAATCCCCAAATTTTACTACTTATTTTTGGAAAAATTTCGGATGATACTCTTTAGCGCCATTTTATGATGACCAAAAGTATCTCAGCACCTGGCGATAATAATCTCAATGAAAATTAATATCATATCGTTTTACAAAGTAAGGAAAGAAGGGGGGAGCATCATTAAAGGTATTCCAAAACGATTCAAGCAAGTTCGGTAAAATCGCACCAAGAGCCCACAATGATTGAAATTTCTCAAAATAAAGCAAGTATAAGGGGATTACGAGCGCGGCTATATATTTTTTTTAAACTTCGTACTTCAATAGTTATACAGAGAAGGTTTTAAACTCCATGTTAAAAAAAAGTATCAAGAGATTAATCTTTTTAAACATTAGAAGATTAATTTCATGTTTTGGAAATTTGTATATGCTTAAATATAGTGATTTCGTTTCTAAATCAGTATATTTTGTTCTTTATAATCTATATATATAATTCTCTTACGTGCCGGCAAATGAAGGGGTGAATTTCTAAACCTCTGTTGGCAACACTTCGCCGATAAATCATGTAAACAAACTTCTACGTTGTTTTGAAATCTTGAATCACAGAATACTCAACGAACTTTTTTTTTTTTTTTGAGATGAGTTTGAGTCGGGCTGTGGCCCATTTCAACCTTAATCAGCAAAGAAAAGCTCAAAGAAGGCAGGAAACCGTTCTTGAATCCAATTTAAGACGAGCCATTTCCAGAGTTGTATTCTCTGATTCGCTGCCGATAATTTTTAGCGGCTGGGGAATTTTCAGTCAGCAGTTCCTTCAACAGATCAGGTGCGTCACACAATGCCGGTAACCGCACCTTTCCGTCATGGCAACATTTAGTATATTTATTTGCAGTATTACGCTCTTTCTGCCAATAAAGAGCACCACAAAATTCGCATTCTTCACACATTGCTCCACAATCATGTTCATCGGCAATGTTGTTTTGAACGCGTAGGCGCTTTGAGCGTCGTCTATTCTCTGCTTCAGTACGACAGTTCAGTTCAAAATGAATAACCGAGAAAGAATTTACTTTATTCCTTTTATTCTCAGCTGAAAGGTTTCGCCAAATTTGTTTAGGGTTATAGTAGTTTTAGTATTGTGCAAGCAAAGTAGCCTTGGCGAGTTTTCGCGTTTTTAGTTAAACCATTTTTTGTTCGTGACGTGGCAAGGATTCAGAATAACAACAAGAAGGACAAACGTTTGAGAAAATATGTTTGGTGCTCTCTGAGCCTGTTTTTAGTCATGGCCAGCTCTATGTGGCATTATCAAGAACAAGATCTTTTGAAGCAGTGTCAGTTGTGGCTCCCAAACGGGACATTTTTAATTGTGTATATGAGGAAGTTTTCTCAGATTAGAATATATAAGAGTGTAAATATGTAAATATATAAGAGTGTAAATAATGTAAATACATCCCTCGGGGGAGCCTGTAACCCCTAGAGGGTGCGTCCCCGGGTGGCGGATAGGGGAATGCCTTCATTGGTTTTCCAATGGGTGGTAGAAGGGAAATAAAATACCTTCCGCGGACCAACAGGTAGAAGTGCAATCTCTCCAAAGCAATGACAGACACTTTTGTATCTATAATGGTAAAGTTGTGCACATTGCCAAGGCAGTCATCTTACATACAGCAAAGTTAAACTGTCGAAAATCTGGCTAAAGCAGACAAATTAACATTATGAACGTAATTTTCATATTGGTTAAATGGATGGTGACCTAAATGCAATTACCAACTTTAATTTTTACGGAAAATTTTAGCTAGGCTAATGTATTGGCATACAGCGAGCGAGCGAAGCGAGCATGGATCGCGAAGCGATCCACAGGGAACTGCGTAAGCAGTTCCGGGGGTTGGCGAGCGATAGCGAGCAGGGGGCGATAGCCCCCTAGTTATTGCTATTAGTTTTATGGGTAAGGAAGAAACTTGATTTTTAATCACGTCAAAAAGATGTGTTTTAAATTCTTTCACTTAAAACAGAAAACAAAAGCAAGTAACGATTTTTTCTCATAATTATTACTGACCCAGGCAACGCCGGGTATTTTTGCTAGTAAATAAATAAATCTTAAATTTTAGAATTAAAGTGTCGACTAGTGATTGGCTATTTGGATTTAACGAAAAATTTTGAATTTTAAAGTTCTACTTGCCGATACTGCAGATAGCTTTATAGTCCTAGGCCTCACTTGAACTCCGCCAGACATTAAAAAAGAAAAAAAAATCACACGTGATAATTTCCATTTCACAAACAGATACCAAAACCCATAACTCATTTCCATTTCACCAACTGATAAAGATGCTCAAAATTATTTTAAACTTCCCGATAACAAACCCATGGCTCATTTCCTTTTCACTAGTTGAAAGGGGGGAAAACCCAATAGTTCATTTCCATTTCAGCATACGAATGCGATAAATAAATATATCGACTAGTGATTGGCTACTTAAAGTGTGGAATGAATTGAACGGAAAATTTTGAATTTTAAAGTTTTAATAGCCGATATTGGAGATAGCTTTTTTGCAAATTTTGCAATCAAGTCCTAGGCCTCTCTTGAACTCTGCCAGAGACACGAAAAACATTATCGAGGTTGCAATAGCCCGTCTCCTGCCGCAAGCGAGATAATGGGATCGTTTCCAAAGTTTTAAAAGTATTTTTTTTTTCTGAAAGAGAATGCTTAAAAACACATGATCTGACCATTTTTCAAATAATTTGTTTAAGTTTAATATTTTTGAGAAATTACTTTAATCGGTGCGCTTACATTGCTTCTGCCGATGACATCACAAATGATGAAATGCTATTTATTCACATTGACATTCACAGAGCAAAATATTTAATTCACATCTTTACTCACGTGTATCGGCAACGATAGGGTTGATAGTAAGCGTAGAGCGCAATATTCAATTCGCTTATTGATTATCATAACGTGGAAACGTGGTAAAAAGATGCGCCAAAATGCTTCATTTGTGACGTCATAAAGACCATGCCTTGTTTGAAAAATCTGACATTTTAAAAAATTAATTAAAAAATAACTGTTGGGAAAATTAAAGTATTCTCTGGGTCCATGTTATTTTTTTTTTACTTATTCTTTCAATTTCAGTGACTGTAAGTAGTACTTTTGACTGAAAGAAACAACCCCTTTAAAAACAATATCATTAACATCAATCCTTCTCTCCCTTAAATAACTGTTGGGAAAATTAAAGTATTCTCTGGGTCCATGTTATTTTTTTTTTACTTATTCTTTCAATTTCAGTGACTGTAAGTAGTACTTTTGACTGAAAGAAACAACCCCTTTAAAAACAATATCATTAACATCAATCCTTCTCTCCCTTAAATAACTGTTGGGAAAATTAAAGTATTCTCTGGGTCCATGTTATTTTTTTTTACTTATTCTTTCAATTTCAGTGACTGTAAGTAGTACTTTTGACTGAAAGAAACAACCCCTTTAAAAACAATATCATTAACATCAATCCTTCTCTCCCTTAAATAACTATTGGGAAAATTAAAGTATTCTCTAGGTCCATGTTATTTTTTTTTTTACTTATTCTTTCAATTTCAGTGACTGTAAGTAGTACTTTTGACTGAAAGAAACAACCCCTTTAAAAACAATATCATTAACATCAATCCTTCTCTCCCTTAAATAACTGTTGGGAAAATTAAAGTGTTCTCTGGGTCCATGTTATTTTTTTTTTTACTTATTCTTTCAATTTCAGTGACTGTAAGTAGTACTTTTGACTGAAAGAAACAACCCCTTTAAAAACAATATCATTAACATCAATCCTTCTCTCCCTTAAATAACTGTTGGGAAAATTAAAGTATTCTCTAGGTCCATGTTATTTTTTTTTTTACTTATTCTTTCAATTTCAGTGACTGTAAGTAGTACTTTTGACTGAAAGAAACAACCCCTTTAAAAACAATATCATTAACATCAATCCTTCTCTCCCTTAAATAACTTTTGGGAAAATTAAAGTATTCTCTGGGTCCATGTTATTTTTTTTTACTTATTCTTTCAATTTCAGTGACTGTAAGTAGTACTTTTGACTGAAAGAAACAACCCCTTTAAAAACAATATCATTAACATCAATCCTTCTCTCCCTTAAATAACTGTTGGGAAAATTAAAGTATTCTCTAGGTCCATGTTATTTTTTTTTTTTACTTATTCTTTCAATTTCAGTGACTGTAAGTAGTACTTTTGACTGAAAGAAACAACCCCTTTAAAAACAATATCATTAACATCAATCCTTCTCTCCCTTAAATAACTTTTGGGAAAATTAAAGTATTCTCTGGGTCCATGTTATTTTTTTTTACTTATTCTTTCAATTTCAGTGACTGTAAGTAGTACTTTTGACTGAAAGAAACAACCCCTTTAAAAACAATATTATTAACATCAATCCTTCTCTCCCTTCAAAAATGATTATTAATGTGATGTGAAAATATCAGATTAATCCTGGAAATTGGCTTTATCAACCTCGAGATTGCCCAGAGAGCCAGTGAAGAGTTCATTCATTCATTCATTCATTCGCCGTCTCCTGCAGAAGCGCCTTTTCGAGAACCACGCTCGCTCCATTCATGCTTTCGGTTTCTGTTCGAGTCGAGTAAAAAGCGAAAGTCAAGGCAACCCCCTTCCCCTAAGGCGCTGCGCAACAGGCAGTCGAGAGATGAAGGTGTTTGGTTTTGGGAGAGAACTTTTTCGCAGCGATGCTAAAGGTGATAAATGTGGGCAGTTTATCCGCTTTCCTAATAGTTTACTTAACAGCATTTAAAGATTTGTTATTCGGAACTATGTATTATTTGCTTGAACATGATTCGGCTTTACCGATAGCTTTATTATACTGTTTTTTACTTCCTTTAACAAAAAAGGAAGTATTGTATTCGCGAAAAAAATCGACATTAATTTCCATTTTGACTCACCCCCGAATGAATATTGAGTTTTTGAGCAATCACGATTGTTTATTGTTCTCATTTGACTGTTTTCAATTCCTATCATTTTATTTTCCCACCAGCACCCTCTGCCAGCATCACCGTCGCGTTGACCGGCCTCACGGTGCTGCTCCTCTAGCGAACACCGTCTCCAGGTTGCGTAGATATCCTACACACACACGTATACACACATACACACACTCATGCCTGCGCACAGACACAAACGCACACTCCTACACACACACACTCATGCCTGCACACAGACACAAACACATATGCCTACACACACACACGAACGCCTACACGCACACACATGCATACATACACACACACACGCACCCACACACATGCGCCTACACAAACACACACGCGCATTCATACACACACACGCTCGTGATTGCGAAAAACATAATTTGAATTCAATATGCCAAAAATTCAAATTAATATTTATTTTTTTTCCCGACTCGACCACACGTGGATAAGTGCCTAAGAACGTATACACACGCGAAATATCCATAATGATGATTCCAGAGTTAACTACAACGAATTTTCTCGTGACGTCTGGATGTACGTATATATGTGCGGATGTATGTCGCATAACTCAAGAACGGTATGTCCTAGAAAGTTGAAATTTGGTACGTAGACTTCTAGTGGGGTCTAGTTGTGCACCTCTCCTTTTAGTTGCATTCGGGTGTTTCTAAAAAGGTCTTTTACCCCTTTTTGGGGGGAAATCATTGTTAATTTCGATGTAAACTCAAGCGGTGTTATAATTTGGCGGACACTTGGCGATAGATCGTCAGTTTTTTGGTCGCCAAGTTTTGTCGCCAACTTGGCGGCAAATTAGGCGATCATTTTTTTTAATTTGTTTTAATTTGGCCACTGTTGGTGATATTTCGAGAGTAAGCTATTGAATCACATTAAAATTGCCAGTAATGGGAAAATGACATTAAATTGGAGTAAAAGGAAGTCATGTGAGGCACTCATCAGCTCGTTTGCTTTGTATAAACCATTTTCATCACGTTTATATCTGATTTGTTGATCACAAATAAATATTTACATTTATAAATCAGTTTCTTTTCTAAACAGACGCTGTATGCTGCTTTGGACTATTAGAAAGAAAAACCGCCGTTTTGTTCTGCACTTTACAATTAATATATTTCACCAAAAAAGTTATAATTTTAAACGGTAATGATCAAAATTTTCAACTCAAATATATGTTTGTGATTTCTTCAGCAGTAAAACTTCATTCGTTACCTTTTAAGATTATTAGTTTTGATTAAATATAGCTGTCACGTGCGGGACAAGATGGTCGTTTTTGCGCGGAATTGCCCCCATTTCGCTCACTTGTTATTAAAGTTATTTTTGAAAAAAAAAAAAAAAAAACCTTTACATTTTTCATCAATAAATATGTCAGTTCTACATACATGATGAGTTTTATTTCAGCTCTCAATATAGTCTGTCAATGATTTCTGTTGGGTTAAAATAAATGTATTGTTCTAAAAAAGAAGTTTGAAATTCACTATCTATAAATCTGACAGTTCCACATACCATATATGAAGCTTCTACCGTTTTACTTGAATTTTCTATTTATTTAATAACCAAGATTTCTGTTGGCCTTAACTAAAAGCATTGTGCTATACTAAAACAAAATTTTGAAGCTTGTCTTTCATAAATCGGACAAATCCGCGTACATAAGTTTCTATCGTTTTAGTTCAGTTTCCTATTTATTTAATAACAATGATTTTTATTGACTTAAACTAAATGTGTTATTCTAAAAGAGGAGATTGAAAATTATCATCGATAAATCTGTCAATTCAACATACGTAAGCTTCTAACGTTTTAGTTTAGTTATCAATTCATTTTATGACAATAATTTCTATTTTTTTACTGCTTAATGCGTTGCTCTAAAATTAAATTTATAATCTTAATTTATCATACATACACATAACCTTGAAAAACTCCAGTGTAGTTCTCAATTTATTTTATCACAATGGGACAATGGCTCCTATTTATTTAGCATTGAAAACGTTAATATGAAAAACAAGTTTAAAATTTATCAATGATAAATCTGTCAATTTGAAATGTACATCGTTTGTGACTTCACAGTTCTCAATTTATTCAACAATATCAAAAAAATTTTTTAAACATCAGCAAGACTCTCAAATTGAATGGAAAAAAGATAAAGAAATGTTGGTATTTTTTGAGTACTATTATACAGCAGGCACATATTATTGAATTATGATTTTTCACTTGCTATTATTTAGCTTTCCTTTTCTTTAAAGAAACCTTGTTAAATTTTCACCAGTTTTTCACTTTGTGCTTTAGTATTTCAACACAAATTTGACCATGGATCAAAAGCATAGAGCAACACAAGTAATATTCACTTACGGAACTCCAAATTTAAATGCATTTATTTCTTATTTAAATCTCTTCAATTTAGTAAAACATATTTTCACTACCACATCAAAAGATTGATCCAAATTTCTGCCATTGCATAAACGTAATATACAAGCGTGCACAACATTGTCTACAGCTAAAGCGAATGTATTTGATAAGTTTCTACTTTTGTAATGCATTTGTAATTAAAACATATTTCTTTTAAACATAAGTACTTCATACTAAAGATTTGAAATATTTTTTTATATGTACTGACGCAATTTTTTTCCTTTGAAATCATATTTTAAATAAAACTTTTAAAGTCGGTTTTTTTTAGTCGTATTTGCGGAGCATAAACACAGAGGTATTTTTAACTTTACGTAAAAAATCTTTACTAACATGCAAATAATTTTATGTTGAGTGAAAACTCTTCGGTATTGTTGAAAAAATAACTGCATATTATCAGGTTGAAAAAAGGAAAAGAAAAAAGAGCGTTCAACGCGATGGGGCTTATTAAACAAAAAATAAAAACCTACAACCCTAATCAAAAGAAGATGAAAACTTCCCAAGTATGTTTGATTTAATTGTTTCAACCAGGCAGGGAGAGAGGAACTGGTTGGGGGGTTAGAAAATAAAGGTAGGTGTGTTTCCGAGAAATCAACCTCCTGAATACTAATGATACCATTTGGCTACTTTGGCGACGAAACAACAGAAGATCCGTCAAGTTAATCGGACTGACCAATCAGCGGCCCTAGATCTTTACGGGCTTGACCCCGCGATTTTTATCGTTAGTGATGATCACGTGTTGGGTCGAGTGAAGATTTTTTTTTCCTTCGTTTTTTTTAATTCCTTGTCCCCCCTTCTTCCCTCCTTATCATGAGTTGCAAGGTCAAATTCTTGCGCTCGACACTGGTTCCTGCGTTCAGGTGTGCGGTTTCCAATCTCTTTTACGAGCGCCAAGGTAGCGATCATTTGGCGCGATATCACCCTCCGGCGAATTTACTCCGCTCATTCATAAAATTTGTTTGTCCACTTCAGCACTAATGATTAAAAAAAAAAATCATCAGTTCGTTACGATCTGTTTGCATTTACATCTGGGATTTTTTATGTGTTGTTGTTTTTCTTTAAAGAATGTCGGCTATTTTAGAGAATTGAAAAAATAAAGGGGGGGGGGGGATTAAAATAAGCAGGTTTAAAACAAGTTTACGTATTCATGATAAATGAAGGGAAAACAAAACGTTCACGATAATTCATTGCTAACAAGTTAAAAAATGGTGAAAAGCATCAAAGCTCATAACGCAAAAATTGAGTATAAAATAAAGTTTATGCTACTTCTGCAGCTTATCAGAAAATGCATTTTTATTAATATTTTTAAAATGCAGCATCCAACAGATGTACATCAACTTAAATCAACGCAATGCATACAAGCTTATTTTAGGAAAACATTTTAAAAAGCGAGTGGAGCAACGAAAGATAAAAAAAAAAATTTTTGACTTCGTAAACTTTGGAAAATCTCTATTCTATCAACCCTTTGAGATTATAATGCGCATTGAAAGCTAATGAACAAGAAAGGTTAGATGTACTCACTAGCGTAGCCAGAGTTTTTTTGGGGGGAAAAAACTGTTAATAACAATATTTCTTGTTTCCTACGTATTCTCCATATTGTACGGTGCTGTCAGTAGTTATTTTGTAATTGAATGCAAAACTGTTTTAACTACAAGTCATCTATGAAATAATCGAATAAAGATACAATTTACATGTTCTTAGGTCTTTAAGATACGCCTCCCCTTTCCTTGTCACATGACATGCTGTATTACTCAAGGGGATGCTGGACTGTCATGTGATGTATTACTCAAGTACACTGTTAAAAACATGCGTGATGTCATACTTCTTGTTGCAGCCACCCTCCCCTACGCAAACTGTCACTATTTCACGAACACCCCCTCAAAGTTTGACATTTGTGGATGAGCGCAAAAAAAAAAAAAAAAATAGAAAGCAAGGAAAAGCATTGTCCTTGACCGAGTAATTTAATTGGATGTCCGGTTTATCGGTGTCTCGATAATCAGCTATTTCGTGTGCATACCAGGATAGTACAGGAAATGTGTAATAATGAAAAGACTATAGGCAGCAATCGAAAGAGCATATTGACACATTTTTCGACACAAGTAAGAGGGCAGCACACGAGGGCAAATATCATTTGCCCTCGAATATCATTTGCCCTCGTGTGAGGGCAAATATCATTTGCCCTCGTGCCCCATTATCTAGTTAAAAAGTCTTAAATTCTAGACAAAATTTTAGAAAAGCGCCAAACTTACAGACTTGGCGAGAAAATGCAGGTACCTCGCGATTTCACCGTCTGCGTGTGACACAAGACATCCACCGGAAAAACGTGTGAAAGATATCTTCCATTACTCACCAAAACTCGCTAAACTTGGCTACTTCTCCAAAAATTTCGGTAGATTTCGAGACCGCATATTTCGATAACAGGGACGCAATGGCAAATAATTTATAAGTCCTGTTTTTTTTACTGTGCTCTATTGATTTCTATTTATTTAGATATTTTTAATAATTATACTATCACTGTGGCAGTGAGCAGCAAAGGAATGTAAGAGGACGTTGTCAAGTTTTGAGTAAAACGCGTTATAAGTTCCGGTCCTAGGTAGGCTTTCATTGAAAAGTTTTTCTAAAATCATGTTGCATAGAAGACGGGTCGACTAGTACCATGTCTTGTCCCAAGACAGAGGAGAGGTTCACCTATCATAAGTGACGGATACAAGAGAGGTGATCATGGGAGTCATGACCCCCCCCCCCCCCCAAACCCGCAACAGTATTTGAATGTTTGCTCGAAAAAATTGAAAAACTTGATCGAAACCGCACAAAATGGATGTGTGGGGGGGGGGGGGGGATCGTGCAGGTCATGACCCCTCCCCCCATCAAAATCTGCGACAATACTTTGTAATCTGTTTTAAGGTTCATTGCATTTCAGTAGTAAAAATGACTGCTTGAGAAAAAAAAGGCGGACCGAAACTATAATAAGAAACAGTAAATAGATTTCAAATTCTTTTTTTTGGAGGGGAGGGAGCGGGGAGGGGTTGTTCGCGGAAGAAAACTTTTGTATGTAAGACTACGTCTTTGAACATGGACCCCCCCCCCCTAAAATGAAGTTCTGGATCCGCCCCTGCCGACCATTTATACTGGTTATCTCCAAATTTTCAATTTTGGCACTTACATGCTTTGCTTCTCACTGCCTCATATGATTTCCTGATTAGAAAAAAAAATCAAGAACGGTTAATAAAAGTTTAGTTTCAGTCTATTGACATTGAAAGCATAACTGTTAGGACGAAAAGCCACCGATATCAGTCTTGAATAATTCATCCACAACTGCCGCTCACAATGGAAGCACACATAAAAGATAAAAGCAGGCGTCCAGCCATGGCTAAAAGCAAAATGACCGCTGCATAAAAGTCAGTGGAGCATCGCCTGAGCACCCGTCTGCTCCGCATTTAAACAAAGTGGCCTCCGTGCACGCGCCGAGACACGCACTTTGACACTCAATAAGGCGTGAAGGCTGGATCGCTCGGAGCATCTTCCGAACTAAACACTACCTTCTGGGATGAAATGCTCAGACCGAAAAAAAAAGGACCCTGAGAGGGAAATTTGATATACGTTGGGAATCGAGTTATTTCCCTTTTTTAAATTCACAGGCGGGTAGTGAAAAGGGGGAAATTTTCATTTATTCAGTTCTTAAAGAAGAAAGAAAAGTAAAAAAAAAATATTTGAATTTTGACATTTTGAATTGAAATTATGTTTTTCGTAATCACGAGTGTGTGTATGTAGGCGTGTGTGTTTGTGTCTGTGTACAGGTATGTGTTTGTGCAAGTGTGTGTGTGTCTGTGCGCAGGCATGAGTGTGTGTGGGTATATGTGTGTGTGTGTGTGTGTGCAAGTGTGTGTGTGTCGGCATGAGTGTGTGGGTATATGTGTATGCGTTTGTGTATGCATGCGTGTGTGTGTAGGATATGGACGCAACCTGGAGACTGTTTTCGCTAGAGTTGTGCTGCAGAGGGAGGCGGGGGGGGGGTGAATAAAATCATAGGAATTCAAAACAGTCAAATGAGAACAATAAGCTTTGTGATTGCTAAAAAAAAGTGTTTTGCCTTTAATTCTAATTTATTGCAGCCTACTCTCGGGAAAGGGAATGGAGATTTTTAAGTTTTTAATTTCGGGTAACTGCGGGTTTGTCTTCTTTCACGACTAACTTTTGAAGTTGTAATCGGAATCGATCGTTTTTCCTTTTTTTTTTTTTTTTTTTTTGAAAGATATCGGCCAGGAAGACTTATTTGCCCTTCATGAGTTGAACAACTTTTCGTTCAAATTTTGACTGTTATAATTAAATAAAATAAAAGAACCTTAGAGACAACGAGAAAGTTTAAAATATACGCAGACATATTTTGAACAGTTCAAAGATTTTCAACATTAGCATCGAAAAGTCATACTTTTGCATAAATTGTTCTTCATAAATGATTAATAACCTTAAGCTTAAGATGTCTATTTTTTCTGATTTTTTATTGATACCAATAATGACGTAAGAAAACGATTGACTCATAATACTTTTAAAAATTATAATCATTTTTCATGGTGCAATCACCAAAAAAATAAGTTATGAATGCAATAAGACACAGTGGTAATAATAAATAACAGATATTGTAATATTTTTTAAATGTATATTGTTTTAAAAGAATGAAAATAAAAAAACGCATTATAAATGAATTCATTTAAATATTCTTGGCGTAAAAAATTCCGAAGTTTGTTAAGATTCAACGAATAACCATTCATAATAACTATTTCTAAGTGTTTCTAGATAAATAATGAAACATTGATGTACTAAAAATGTCCAATCCTTAAGAAATTGCGGAAAAAAATTAGTTGATTAATTAATAAGCACGAATTAAAAAATTAATGAACAAAAAGAATCAAATGCAGAAATCTTTATCGTCTGTAGAAATAAATGAAACAAGCAAAAAAAAAAAAAAAAATACTGTCTTAATACATGCCACTATCCACCAGTAAGAAAGATAATAAATTTAAGAAATTCAGGCTTTGTCCCCAAAGTGAAATCAATAAACAAAAATAAAGTAAATTCAAAGCGAAAATGATAATTGGAGATACTTTTTATTTTATTCCACAAGTTTTAATACATTATCAAAACTATTCTTTTATGTTTGACAATGAAAGCGAATGGCTATGAGAAATATGTGAATGCCTATTTGCTGTAGCTCGGCCAGAAAAACCGTCTGGGTGGATTTTTCTTTTTTTAAATCATAAATACCTTCAGGAGTTTTTTTTTTATGAAAATTTTCTGGAAGGGAATTTTTGATCAAAAATACCATCTGGGGGATGGGAGGGGGGGGCTCTTGCTCAAACCAGTCCATCTCATAAGTTTAAAGTACTGTATTGAATACGCATTTTTGTTCAAACCCCCATGCCTCTGGGGAGTGATTTAACCCCCCCCCCTTGCTGCGCCACTTTCTATTTGTAAAGGTAATAAAAAATTGCTTAAAATACAGTCTACATATTTAAGTCTTATGAATAATCAGTAATTAAATCGTAAAAAAAAAATCTTCACAAATTGTTTGCTGTACCATTTTTAAAAAGATTCGCTTTTTACAAAGAAGATAATTTAAAACACAATTCCGACATTACTTATTTTACGTTTTCTCCTTCATTCTCTTTTTTCTAAGATTAACGTGAAATTGTAAAAAGAAAATGTGAAAGTAAGAAAGATGTAATTGAAAAACGAAAGAAAGAGAGAAAGAAACAGAATCATCTACTTATTTTAAATAATTACCATGATCCAAACGTACGTCAAAAACACAACTAAAGAGAACAAAAGTAAGTTTAATTGAAAAGAAAAATACTCGAAAAAGAAGAACAAAGATTATTAAACATGTTACCGAACGGTGAAAGAAAAGATGAGGAAGCTTTTAAATGTAGGCGGCGCTGAATGACTGACACACTATTGTAATTCGGTAGATAATTTAAAAGCAACAGCTACAATAGGAAGAAGAGGAGCAAAGAAATGTTTCTTTTTTCGTTATGCGTAAAGCCAATTATCACTTCATAATTAGCCAATTCAGAGAAACCATTTAATCGTTTCGTAGGGAGTGTTGTATCTTGAAGTGATTTGATTGGCTTTTTCTATCTGAGTCTTTTTTTTTTTTTTTTTTAAGTAAGGAGTTGTAGAATCGGCAGAGATAAAAATTTTTTGATGGCATAAATACGATGATGATAGAGAAAGTTTTGAGTTGTTGTCTGTGAGAGCCGTAAAAAGGAAAGGGGAAAAATAGAAATGTAAATGTTGCGTTCATTTATATATCTCCCTCTTTTTTGCTAACTTCGAAATGTATTTCAGAGTTTAGAAAAAGAAAAATATATAACTTTATTGTTAAGGATATGTGAAAGAGGGGGAAATAAACTGTTCAAAATACAGTAAACTCTCGTTACAACGAACTTCAAGGGAGCGCAAATTTTGTTCGTTGTAACCGGACTTTTGTTGTTATATAATTAAGGATATATGAAAGAGAGAGAAATAAACTGTTCAAAATAACAGTGAACTCTCGTCACAACAAACTTCAAGGGAGCGCAAATTTTGTTCGTTGTAACGGGACTTTTGTTGTTATGGAATTCAAGTAACATAATGGCAAATAAATCGAGACTGAAAATATATGTCGCTAAAACGGATTTTTCGTTGTATTGGCGTCCGGTGTAACAGTAGTTCACTGTAATATCGGCAACTGATGTTTTTCTTTTTGCTGCTTTTGACGCCATTCGACGTCATCGGCGAGGCGGTACCTTTGCGCGAAGAGTCACATGCATAAGACAAGCCTACAAAAATACATTAATGCTCTGGCTAGCATTTTATTTATAAACTAGTGGTAACCGCACGGCTTTGCCCGTAGTAGAAAATGAAAATGTCTGCAGTTCCCTGAAAATTAATGTGTAATTTAATGCTGTTGTTTCTAAAGCTGATTTTTATTTACTGAGTAATGTCAAAAGTTCTGAAATTCACACTTATAAAAACGAAATGTGCAGGCGAAAGAATAATGTGATAACAAGGCATACAATAATAATTTTCACCTCAACAAAATTTCTCAATGACTTGAGAGCATAATCTTAAATACTATTACTATTTTTTAAAGTACCTTATATTGTTTTCATGAACGTTCCATCATTTAATGCATGCCTATCGTTATATTTTACATCCTGCTATTAAACTTTTTTTTCTTTAATTTTAATAAGCTCATAGTCGAAGACATCTGTTGTTGTATAAATAACGAAGCTCACACTGGCGTTTTTGCAATAATTAATGTCAGAAATGTAGTAGCACTAAAACATTTTAAAAAATGAAAATCTACACATTGCGCCTGAACACATTTGCCAATGTTTATTCTGAGTTACATATTTCACAGGTTAATTATTTCATTTCTGTATCTTTATATTAACTGAATTTTCATTTTATTTTGGCTCATTAGAAAGGGATTTTGCTTTGAAGTAACAAACTGCTTACTATACAAAAACAGGAACTAATATCGGAATTCTTTCATGTTGCACCTTAATAAGTGCAAATAAAACGTTTACCTTCGCGCAAAAAGCGAAAACAAATAACATGGTTAGAATACCATTCAAAGATCAGAATTGCAGGCATTTGTTTCAAAGTTGCAAGAAAATCATTTTCAATGTAAAAAAGAAAAAGAAAAGAAGACAAGAGTTTACAGATGTAGACTACCGAAAAAAGTCGAATTCTTCTGTCAAATGTCTTTTTTAACCATAAGCCCTTTTTTTTTTATCCGCCTTCATTGAAAAGGGCATCAAAACACGTGTCCGATATTTATGCGTTACTAACGTTATCCTGTATCTTATAAAGTTTTACTTTAGTAAGCTCAAGAACGTTAATTATGTTCACAAAATGTTGATTATGATCATATTACCTACTAATTGTGACATTCTACTGATCACGACTTTGTTACTGCACCAGTATAATTTTAATCATCCTTATCTTTAATCAAGACTTTTTGAAAATATGTTGTTTCTAAGATGTTAAATAACTTTTAATCATTTTGTAATGAATTCTCCTTATCATTTATGTTTTTGAAAGTAACATCATTAAAATTGTACTTAAAAAAAATCATTTATGTATTTTTCTTCAAATTGCAATCAACCTTAATTATGTACACAAAATGTTGATTTTGATATTGTTACTGTGTTTTGTCAAAATTTCAATCAAGTCAGCTGCTGTTCGGGGTTTCTTAGTTGGATGGCGTTGGAAAGTTACTCCACATCTCCCGCGAAAAACCGAAAAGGTCTTGTTACCATTCGGGGGAGAAGTGGTCTTCAGTTGTCTATTAAGCTCAAGTAGTCAGAATAGTCAAGAAATTTATTTCACCATGGATATACGTGTAGGATTGTTAGATAAAATTTTTGCAGAAGAAAAAAAAAACACAAATGTTTTGTATTTTTAAACATCATACTACTTTTATAGTTTCTTTTAATATAATTTTTTTTACTACGTTATCTTCTTTACTAATATTAAAGCTGAAAGTCTCTGTCCCGATCTCTGTCTGTCAGGATCTCTGTGACGCGCATAGCGCCTAGACCGTTCTGCCGATTTTCATGAAATTTGGCACAAAGTTAGTTTGTAGCATGGGGGTGTGCCCCTCGAAGCAATTTTTCGAAAATTTGATGTGGTTCTTTTTCCATTCCAATTTTAAGAACAAAATTATTATAAGATGGACGAGTAAATTACGAAATTATCATAACGTGGAACCCTAACATGGGCACAAGTCAATTGGCGAGAAAATTCACCATACATTACTTGTAAATATGCAGGCGAACCAAAAGATCTTTTAAATTTCTATTACGGGCAAAGCCGTGAGGGTACCACTAGTTTTTTATAATAAAATGTTGATGTTTATTACGGATGTTACTTCTTTATCATCTCAATATCTGTGTTGAACCATAGTGAAGAAATTTAACTAAATACATGAAAGAAAGAAGACGCGTTTTTATTGACGCGAAGGAAGGGATAGGGGGTTCGGGGGCCATCCCCCGAAGGTTTTTCGAAATTAAAGTTTTAAAAACACAGTTTTAGGCAAACTATCAGCAGATTTGAAAAAAAAAAAATTTCAAGTTTCATTTGATGAGTTACATCCTAAATAACACAGCAATATTACTGCAAAATTTACAAGCTTTGGATTCGTGTATTACATTATGAGGAACAATAAGAGTCAGGAGGGAAAATGTTTTTTTTTTCCTCTTGGTGCTTCCTTCTTTATTTTCGGGGGGGGGGGGGGAATACTTTTTTCCTTTTAGCTGTAATAATGAACCTTTAAACCCAAATCAAAATTTCATTTTACCATTCTACGGTTAAAGCTGTGTCACTATGTAAGTAACGAAGTTGTAACAATGGGGGGGGGACGTAATAACAGTTATTTAAATTTTTTTATTAGAGTTCAGTTTCATACGTAAAATCCTCAACAAATATTCGTATTGTACTACTGACAAAAAAAAAACTCGCAAGAAAGATATTTTCGTATTTAAAACCAGTACATTATTAAGTTCCATTATGAAAATATGTTTTTATCCTGAAATAATACGAACCATAATACTGATTCCGAAATACAAAATATTTATTAAATGATTCTCAACAAAATTTAGAGGAAAACACATCTAACTTAAATATACTACGCCTTGTATTTTTCTACGCCTTAAAGAAAAAAATCAACAAGTTAAAAGTTAAATTCATTTCTCGTGAAATGCTCTGTGTTGCATTGTTACCTCGCAAAGTTATTAGCGTACAGCTAGATACGAAACATTGTTTTAAAAATTCTTAATCTAGTCTTTCTTTTGAATTTGGAGGTGCCAATGTTTTCGCAGTTAATTGAGTTTGTGAATGTAGTTTACTCACAAACTAATGAAAAAATAATTTATTGAAATAAATTTAATAAATCTAAAATAAAACTCATTTTATTGAAATTAATTTTGCTTTTGAATTTATTTGCAGGAATTCATGTGCTCATAGTTTTTCCGGACACAATTCTCTACTTTTAATCTTAGTATATGGATGCGCGCGCGCGTTTCGTGCGTCATAAGTTTTCTCTTCAACAACTTTTTGAAAGAAAGTACTCAACGATTAAACAACAGATTTCAACTCATCTACTTTAAGCGTTCCCCCTCCCCCTCCCCCATAGCAGATAAATTTCTGGTTTACAAACCAACTCGGATTTCGGAGTGCCATATAATAAGTTTTATCTCAAGATCGGCTTCGATAATTTTTTTGGAGGCGCGAATTGAATGGAGGTAATAGAAAGAATGGGTGGAGGAATATTGAAGGAAGTAAATCACGAAAGGCGGATCCCAGATCAGATTCAGCCATAAAATTGAAATTGAATTCTACAACAGGAATAATTTCTGATTTCCCGACCAACTCGGATTTCAAAATTCTGAATAATAAGTCTGATAATAGTCTTCCGAGTTTTGTCCCAAGCTCGACTTCGATCATTTTTATGGTGGCGCGAATTGAATGGAGGTGATTGAAGGAAGGAATTAAAGGGGTTGCGGAGTGAGTCAATTTTGAGTTTCGAATTACGCATATATTTTACACATTCTAACGAACACATACATAAGTCAGAGAGATTCATCACGAAATGCAAATCCTATTTCCGATTCATTCATAAATCAGGAACTATATCTCCCATCAGATATAATTTCTGTTTACCAGAGAAACTCGGATTTTAAAGTGCCGAATAATAAGTCTGAGAAGAGCCTTCCGAGTTTTGTCTTAAGCTCGATAATTTTTACAGTGGCGCAAATTGAATGGATGTCATTGAAGGAGGGGGCTAAAAGGGTTGCGAATTGAGTGAGTGAATTTTGAATTACGCATGCATTTTACACAAATAATGAACATAAACACAAGTCAGAAAGATTCATCACGAAAGGGCATCAGCGAAGATGGAGGAAACGGTCTGGTCTTCCTAAAATAATTTTATAGTGGGGCAAATAATTTTTATAGTGGTGCAAATTGAATGGAGGTGATTGAAAGAGGGGGCTAAAGGGGTTGCGAATTGAGTGAGTGAATTTTGAATTACGCATGTATTTTACACATTCTAATGATCATACACACAAGTCAGAGAGATTCATCACGAAAGGGCATCGGCAAAGGTGGGGGGAACGGAGTGGTCTTCCTAAAAAGTCAGGTGTGTTGCCGGCGGTGGAATGTTGGAAAAAGTCAGGCAGGTATACCTGAGGAGAAAGGGTCAACAACCCTGAAGGAAAACTTGCGGCTCTGGAATCTTGAAGGTTGCCGAGTAGCATCAGCAATGCCAAGGCTTTATCGCCAAGCATCCCTCTGTGAGACTGCGGCTTTAAAATTATGATAATTATCCATCGGTGCTGAAAATAGCTGGAATACCCAGACGGTAGCGACAGAAATAAAAAAAAGAGTTTAAAACTCAGAAATATTTTGAGGTACTTTTTTTTTTATTGCTGGCAATCAATCAACAAAATCCGATTGGCGAAGACGATGTGATTGCAAAAAGAAAAAAGAAAGAAAATGAGTAAGAAAAATAATAAAAGTAGAAATATTGGCACTCTTGAAAATCACTTCCACCACATTTATAAAAATTTAAAATCGTAATAATAATTATTATTATTATACAATTAAATTTATTTTTTAAACAAATTATAATTTGTTATTTCTCCATTTTGTAAATAAGGTGTGGTCAAAAGTTATTAATAATTCATTCTTTCTTTCTAAGTAATTTTTCAAAAATTTCATCAAATATGGTGAAACAGTCTTTAAAAATGACTTAATGCGTCTTTTGTTACGAAAGAATTAGAAAAACTAAAATTGCACTTTGTTAAGTCAGGAGTTCGCCCAGAACTCAACAAGCCAACTTTCCCGTAAAAACTCGCCAGTCTCGAGATTTCACCGAGACATTCTTCAGTTTTCTATTCATGTTTATTTTTGCTATTTAAGATATTTCAAAGCAAGGTACTTCAATTAATTTTTTAGTAGATAAAGTTATCAGTCATCAGAAGTGAGAAAAATGAAAACATAACACAAAACTGATGTTTTACATCATAATGGTTTTACAGTATAAAAAATTGATTTGCTCATTTTTGGGCTTACGAATGTTCGAATTCCATATTGTTTTTCTCACATGTTAAATCAATGGATTTTATTTTGCATGCGGATGTGTTGGGGAAGATTGTCTCTAATTTTCTTCACTGTTCATTCAAAGCATGGATTTTTTTTTCCTTTCTCGTACATGAAAAAATCGTAACGTTGTTCTTATTTTAGAGTGAAATTTTGCCAGTAGACAATGATAAACATTATTACACTGTTGAAAAGTAGCGTGTAGTAATGTTTGACAACATTGTTATTTATTTATTAATTACATTATTTATTTATTTATTACATTATTTTTTTTTTATTACAGTATTATTTTTATTTATAATTAGTTATTGATTTGCATCAGTGATTTTTTTTCCCCGCTAACATGTGTAAAAAGTCAGGTGCGCTGACAGGGGGCTAAGTGTTTGGCATTAACTCCCGCCCTCAAACCCTTGTAGAACCACATTGCTTAGATACTGCATGTCACGTCTGTATGAGGAAGACCACTCCAACAGGAAAAAAAATCTCGGGCTTGCTGTGACCAACCCCCCCCCCCCCCCTCCCGGTTCAAAGGCGAAGATTCTGGCTGCACTAGTGGTCAGAAACAATTTCGCCAATTCAATCGTTAGTTATACAGCATCAGCGTAAAGGTCGCTTTGGGGGGGGGGGGGGGGACTGTTTTTAATTGATAATAAAAACTAATGTTTGATCAAAAATTAAAAAAAAACTACTCAATTGAACTATAGAGAATTAAAGAAAATGTTACGCCGTAAAATCTCACAAATTTGTAGTTTACTGCAGACACGTATTTTATGGTTCCAAGCAGTGATGTAATTTGTAAAAAAAATGGCGAAGGGGCGAGAGGTCCTTGTTTTAAGGTTTAGAAGGATTCACCAAAAGGTGGCTTGAAACCAATTTACATTCTATGTGCATTAATTTTTACAATAAAAAGCAAATTCAGTGAATTACCGCCCATTAGCCAGGGCTAGAGCTAGAGCAGAAAAGCTCTAGCCCTGGCTAATGGGCGGTAATTTACTGAATACACCATGCCTTGCCAACAATCTTCGAGTTGAACCGGTCACTTCTTCCTTGCCACAATCTTCGGTCACTCGTCTGGTCTGTGCTAATTCTATTTTAGCTACCAGTTTGTTGGGCCCCTCTTGGCTTCCTTAAGAGGTTTTCCATCTCCAGCTCAGTAACTTTCCTATGCCGGGTTGATGAGTGCTAATAAGCACGAAACTGCAGTACTCGGCTGGAAATGACTGAGCTGGCGATGTGTTTCTGCAAAAAACAAATCTTTCGGGGGACCAAAATTTTATGCATCAGCTCACTTCTTATGTATTAAAAAGCGGTAATCCTGTAACCCCGAAACACGTTTCTGTTGTCCTCTGAAAATTTGTGCGATTTAACCTTCCAATATTTCCTTTCACTTCTCTGTGCGAAAGTATTTCTTATAGAGATTTACTATTATTTATGATGAACTTTCGAACAAAAAGTATTCTCTCCGTCTCGGAGGATTCCTTTTAAAATAATTTAAAGTGCAGAGGACAGTCTCGATAATTTCCTCATTAGTAACATTTTAGCCCTTTATTTTTCGACTGGCGAAAAGTTGTAATAACATTTTTTTCAATACTACAAATACGAAGCAGAACTAAGTATGGGGATCCACTTAAACAGAGGGATCAATGGGTACAATATCCCCCCCCTCCCCGAAAAAATGTCTGGGAAAGAAATGTACTCTATATTTACGCACTCTCAAAAATTAAAAAAAATAAATAAAACAAATCTTTACTTATTTGCAAGGTAGCTAAATACAGCAACCTAAAATCATTTCAGTATAAAAATACAGCAAATACCAAATAACAGACGTCTGAAATTTTAAATCTCTCCCCCCCCCCCCCAAAAAAAAAGTCAAAGGAAAAAAAAATCTTACTTATGAGAAATTGCAGTAAATAAAAGATTAATGGAAAAAAATAAGTCAAATTTTTGGTTTTTTTGTTCATTTATTTATATATTACTCCCCCCTCCCACTCTAGTACAAAAATTTCAATTTTGCTTCTGGGGATTAGGAAAAACAAATATTTATACATAGCAGTAGAATATTGGATTATTGTTTAATTAAATTAGTTTAAATCTGCGAAAATAAAAAAGCACTGGACTGTTGCAGAACATAACTACCATTGAACTTGAAAGGTCAAATAATTTAGCAGAAATTGTTAATGCCTCCAAAAGAAGTTCACTGGTCAAACTTGAAAGAAACCATCCACGCACGAAACAATGAGAAACATTTCTCAAATTAAAATCTCACTTAAAATATATAATTCAGCATTAAAAGAAGACGGAGAGCAAAGTTCATCGCAAGCTGCGAAAGAAATCCAGAAAACTGAATGAATTCACTTTAAGCCGTTCGTAATTGTTAGAGCAACGTTAATTCAGGAAGAAGAAGAAAAAGGTGACGGAACGGAAATTTCGGCTGACAGCTTCATAGAAAGCGCATCAAGTTGTTTCGAAAAACAAATTTCTCACTTTCTGCATGAAAAGTGCAAGAAATTACGCGCTGCTAGTTGAAAGAAGGAATGGCGTTCGAGTTCCTGTTCAATGGCCTAACTCATTGCGTAAAGTAAAGTAGAAGGCTGTAGAACTTCCGCTTCATCAATATTAGAAAATATTAGAATAATAAGCATCACTACTGCAGCCTTTTTTTTTTTTTTTTTTTGAGCAACAAACTACTCGAATAACGTAATAATGAAAAAATAAATAAATAAATACGTCGCTTATCAAAAAAGTATATTAAATCATGCTCCTAGACTAATGAATTATTTACCCTTGTGTCCCCGCTATCAAAATATAAGGTCTTAAAGTTAATTTTATAAAAAGTCGCCAAATTTAGTGATTTTCGATGAGTCATGGAAGGCATCTTTCACACACTTTGTAGAAGAATGTCGGGTCACAATATGTACTAGATTTAATTTTTAAAAAAATGTACCAGATTTCCACAAATTACTTGAAGCATAACGCTTAGTGTGGTAAGCTTTACATCAAAGTTCAATTAAAAGTTTTATTTCACATTATTTACCCAAAATTCAAGTTTTATCACGGTTCCACCACAATATTTTGAACGACAAACTTGGTGAAACCCTCTTTTAATTAAATTTGAAAGTAGTATGTGGCTCGCAAAATGGACGAGCGATCAGTGTAAATACTTCAGAAAATGCATTACTGACATTTGAACGATGAAATAGCGGAATACGTTATTTTTTAATTAACATGGACGTGGAAATCACTGATGTCCAAAAGTGTCGACAGTTAAACTTCATAATAAATAAGTAAATAAACATTAAACGAGCTGATGTGTGCTTCACATAACTTCCTTTTACTCCCATTTAATGTCATTTTCCGATTATTAGTAATTTTAATGTGATTCAATAGTTTACTCTCTAAATATCACCAACAGTGGCCAAATTGAAAAAAGATTTTTTTTTAAATCGCCAAATTTGTCACCAAGTTGGCGAAAAAAACTTGGTGACCAAAGACTAGCGTTATATCGCAAAATGTCCGCCAAATTGTAGCATTACTTGAGTTTACATCGAAATTAACAAAGATTTCTCCCCAAAAAGGAGCAAAAGACTCTCTTAGAAGCACCTGAATGCAACCAAAAGGGGAGGTGTACAACTAGACCCCGCTAGGAGTCTATGTACCAAATTTCAACTTTCTAGGACATACCGTTCTTGAGTTATGCGACATACATACCTACATACAGACGTCACGAGAAAACTCGTTGTAACTAACTCAGGAATCGTCAAAATGGATATTTCACGTGTCTATACGTTCTTAGGCACTTATCCAAGTGTGGTCGAGTCGAAAAAAAATCAACATTCATTCGGGGGTGAGCAAAATGGAAATTAAGGTCGATTTTTGAGTGAAAAAAATTTTTTTTCGCGAATACTTCCTTTTTAGCAAAAGGAAGTAAAAAGAAAAAAAAATGCTTAACAAATCACAAGACTCAAGTGCTTTCACTAGATCAACAAACTTTTAATTTCCAACCTTATTATAATCCATGTAGTCGATATAACGAAAATTGGCGTTGTAGAATCGAAATGGAGAAAACGTTTATGGGCCCGTAACCATGACAACCAGAAGGGGAACTTAATGGAGAGTGGGAAAGTTATTTGGCCTTCACACGCCCATTCTCGTTACATAGACTATGATTTGTATCCATTTGAAATTAGTAGAAAAATTTAGTATAAGTTATCCCAACGTGACCGTGGATTCATCCATGTACATATGAAAATACGTTCTGAGGAACATAGGGCTTATGTAATTTTTTTTTGTTAGATTTTATATCCTGTGTTGCTTGCATAGATATTAATATAGGGGCTGCTCATAAATGATGTCACGATTTGAGGGGGAAATTGTGGCAATTTGTACCAAGGGGGGGGGGAGAAGGTAACCAGTAGTGTGATGTCACACATTTTGGCTGATTTTTTTTATTACAATATGTCTATGAAATATAGCATGACATGTAAAAAAAGGGATAAGGTGAAGTGTGATACTTTGTCACAAAGGCGGGACATTTGTTGAAAAAAAAGGTGTAACAGTATTTATGAGCAGCCCCACTCATACCAGAGTTGGCAATATGGCTGAAAACGAATATGACTCTTTGGGCCACCCCTTTAACTTTGTAAACATGTTCCTTTTAACCGCCGACGCAAAAGAGGAGGATTATAAGTTTTTGTGCATCTGTGTCTGTCTGTGTCATTGTAGCCAAAAAACGAATGACCTTATTTTTGATTTAGGCTCTTTACTATTTTATAGATTGTGTTAATTAACTAATTTTTTAGTGACTTAGCCATGCTTCATTTGAATCGGGAGTTTTTCTAATTGTTAATTGAATCAATTTTTATTGAATCTAGGTTTTGTTTTATACGCATTTATTATTTATTAATCCTATGCATGGTTTAAAAAAAGAAAATTTAAAAAAAAAACAGTTTAAAATATGCTCTTTGGCTTTAAACTTCTCTTCAAGAAATTAGAAAATTACTTAAAAAAATCACAAAAGTTTAATTTAAGGAAGGTTTATGGTTAAACGACCACTTGCCTTTAAAAGAAAAAACGCCAAATAATTTACCATCAAGTGTCCCAAAACATGGATAAAAATTGTCAAAATGCCTTACTATTTAAGTATAGTAGTAAAATGTATTCGTCATAGAATTAAAAGAAATAGGCCTTTTTAAGTGCACTAAATTTAAAAAAAAAAAAAAAGATTATTTTTACTTTCCACCAGACTGGTGCATTTAGAAGTTTAAAAATTGATTTAATAGCATCTTCAGTGAGTTTTTTTTTTTTTTTTTGGTTATTGACACCTACAGAGTTAAGGTAAAACGCATAGACAAGACAGACATTTCACTGAAATTCGCTTAATTTTCTTTGGAATCGATAAACGCAGTTTAAAGTAAACAAATATTAGAAGGAAAAAACCATTCAGTATTTCAAAAGTGAAAACTGTTTTATTAACAAACTATCAAAAATAACTTCTTTAATGTCATTCAAAAAGCATGAGTTGAAGAAGGTTTAGTCATAATTTGCGGAAAGTTATTTTTGAAAAGCAGAAATTTTAGGAGTAGGAGAAAAGAACGAACAGTGTGAACATTTTACTCAAGCGTAACTGAGAGATACCTCTGAATCAGTGATGCATAAATGAAAGTTAAATTTACAAATTTTTATGCCTCCCTTGGCTTTTGAACGTGAGTTATATTTCTAAAATTTTTTACAATTTGTATTTGCAATCTTGGTGCAAATTGTGCCTTTACCTATCATTTTCAACTTGATTGGAAGTTAGGTTATAGCTCTAAATTTGTTTCAGTGTAGTATCATCGCTTTTATCTCTAGATTTTTACTTTCTTCTATATCTAATATATAGAAGAAAGTATTGGATTCGTGCAAATTTTCGAATTTCGAATTTTGACGGATTCGAACGTTTTGAGGTGTGCTGAGTCCATTTCGACTATTTTTGGAAAATGTCTGTCTGTCTGTGTGTGTGTGTGTGTATGTATGTATGTGTGTGTGTATGTATGTGTCTCACGTCTGTGTGTGACCAGTTTTTTGTGGCCGCTCTACAGCAAAAACTACCGCATGAAATCGAACGAAATTTGGTACACATATGTGCCCGTATGTGAACTTGTGCCCATTAGTTTTTGGCGCGAATTCCTATAAGGGGGGTGGAGCAATGGGACGTTTTTCGAGTTACGCGTGCTTGCTATTCCTCAGGAAGTAACTGGCGGAATCAAACAAAATTTGGTCCATATGTTGCCATTAACAGGAACAGGTGCTGATTCAATTTTGGTGTCAATAACTCAAACGGGGGTTGAGCTATAGAACGTTTTTTTGTCGTCAATTGTGACTGCTGTATCTCAAGAAATAATGAACGGAATGAAAGAAAAATTTATCGGCAAGTAGCCCTTAGTGGGTATAAGAACTGATTTTATTTTTGTGTCAACAGCTAAAAAGAAAAGGGTAGCGCAATCACCCGTTCTTTTTTTCCATTTTGAGTGCGCTATCTCAAGAAGTAATGCTACGTTCTGGTTGAAATTTGGAATATATGTGAACCATACGTAAACAGGCTTTGGTTCAATTTTGACGCCAATCGCTCCAAGAGGTGTTGATTTTTTTTTTTTTTTTTTTTTTTGCGAACAAAAATAGCTTTATTAATGCAACAATAAGAAAGATAAATCGTAATAGATTGTCGTCTGCGTATTTCTCGTGATTTTAATTGTATGGAAATGATAGGAAATATTATCTCAATGAATTAAAAATTTTAACTGTTGCCATCTTATGTTTGTTAACAAATAAAATATTCGTAATTAATTCAAGCAAGGCTTTTAAAATAACTTTCAGTTTTCGCTCTTTGCTTTGCTTTTGCAATAATTCAGACATTGGGATAGTCGTCAAGTTTTTGCATGTGTAATTTTGTTTTTGTTGGGAATATTGCTTCCTTGTCAAGCATGGGGAGGGATCAGAAAAAAAAGAAAAATGTAGAAGAAAGTTTCGTGATGGCCACAACATACTAGTTAGAAATTATGCATGAAAAAACATTTGTAGAGAATAAAGCGTGCTAAATTTTAGAAACAGTAGGTTTTCTTTCGTTATTTTATGGATGAAGTGAAAAAACCCAATCAATCAAAAGAAAATTATTAAAAAGCTAAGCATTTCCAATAACGCCTTAAACCTCTTAATGAAAACTAAAGAACTAAAACCTCTTAATGAAGCCAAGAATGCCAAACAAACTGGTAGCTATTACAGAGGTTTTCCACCTCCAGCTCAGTCACTTTCCTCTGCCGGAATGATGAGTGCCAATAAGCACGAAACTGCAGTCCTCGGCTGGAATTGACTGAGCTGGCGGTGTATTTCATGTATCTCTACCTAATTTCTCGCTATTGCGGTGAATTACTAAATAGGTAGAGATAGTTTGTAGCATGCCATTAACCTAGCTGTGTTTTTTAACATTTTTTTGTTTTTTTGCTGTACCTGTTCATAATTTGGCATTAGAAATAAAAAATAGTGTTTGTAGCATGGGTGTGTTCACTTGAAGCGTGTTTTCTAAAATTCGATTTTGTTGTTTTTATTCCAATTTTAAGCTCAATTTTCACATGAATTTGTATGGGAACGAAAAATGTTCAGGTTATTCGTTTTAAGTCATTAAAAAGTTTGGAATATTCTGCATAAAGTGGAATTTGTTCGAAGTTTCTATGAGTCTTAGGATAGCTGCAAGTATTGTGTTTAGAAAACTCGAATCCGAGGCTGACCTTAAGCCATGCGATTCTTATTGATTGAGCTCGAGAATAAAATCAAGCATTAAAGCTCAATACATCGTTCGCACCTAAAATTAAAGCTTTGTTTAGTTGCTATGGTTACGTCTTTTAGCTACTTTGTCGAGCAATCAAGAAGATTTTTTTCACCACTTGTTCATTAATTCATATGGGTTACATACCGTTATTTCTGCTTTATACTGTCCAACATCGAGTTTGATTTATATTTTGATATGAATTGTATATACATTCAAAAAAATAACTGTGCGGCAAGTAAATTATGAAAAATATTATTATATACAGTTATTGTTATTTTGTGATCAGAACATTAATACGCGGAAAACTGGGAGGAGACCAAGATAAAAATCATGTAACGTTTAACTTTTGAGGGAAACAGCAATTGAAAACCAAAATTTAATATGCACTGTACGTGAATGAATGCCTTCTGTTTCATTAATAGTATATTGAGAGGGAAGTCGCCATCCAGAAACAATGTAAACAGTTAAAGTAAGACAAAACAACGTTAGATGAAGCACAAATTTGCAAATTACAGCAGACGGCGTTACAGGGAACGCTGGATGAAAAGACATTGTCGGATGTCTTTTCATCCATAAGCTCATTATTTTTTGCATTGAAAAAGGCGTTCCCTGTAACACCGAAACACGTGTCTGCTGTAATTTGCAAATTTGTGCTTCTTCTAACGTTGTTTTGTCTTACTTTACTGTGTGTTCAGCACAAAGGTATTTATTTATCTTAATGTAAACAGTTCTCTCAAATTACATACTAAACATTCTACGAGTATCCTCTGGGATTTTTTGAATAAATCTTCGTTAATTTAATAGGCAGTTGATTAAATCATCAACTAGAAATACGGTGATAATTGTTCTGAAATTAATAGGCAACTCAGAACAGGAATTTCGAGATATCAATACAAATGAAAAATGTGGAACCTTCAAGTTCAGAATTTCTTCAGTTCAGCCCCTCCTCTCATCAACAAAAGTAATTTCACTGAATAGACTCTCAACTAAATCTAATTTTCTCTTGAAGATAAATGCACGATCAATAAAATATTTGGATGAATACGACAGATTAAATTTATACTACATAATATTCTTCATTATCATTAATTACAAGCTATTTGGATATGATTTATTCTATAATTAAAAACACGTTTTACATAATTATTGTTAATGGAATCCTGGCATCATATCTGATGAATCAATTCCGTGAAACTTGTTCCCTCCTCTTGCCAAATCTTAGAGGTAGAAAGTCTTCTACGAAGTAACTGAACTCCTCTCCAGCTCAAACTTTTACCAATATAGAGTGGATTGGTGACTAGTGAAAGAAAAAGCACTTAAAAAAAAAGTTTATTATAAAGCTTCAAAATGAATTGACAGCAGTCGTAACTTCTTTCTACACAGAGCTATTCGGTAGTCTTGATTTCCAACAATTTTAAAACTTAAAATATTTCTGAAAATATTCAATAATTTTCACTTTGGCATCCTCGTGTCCTAGCACTTAATAACCACGACTTCACCACAAAGATTTTTTTGGAGTTTCATCCCAATTTTCTCCAAAATTTTATGTTTTATCCCAACTTTCTCAGTCAACTCGCTGTAAAAATGAAATCCTAGTTCACATTGCTTGACCAACATTAATGAATATCAGTAAGGTATAAAGAAATAGCATTAAAAGTGCATTTTAAACAGATTTCGGATTAGAAACACTAGGATTGTGTCTGACGCATTCAGGACGGAAATTACTTGAGTTCAAAAAAATAATAATAATAATAAAAATTTGGAGAGAACAGCAATTTTAAGTTCGCATTTCACGAAATCATTTCAAAGAAATTATTTTCGTTTTTACTGATTAATGCATACTGATTTTTTTGTATAGAAAATAGTAAAATGCAGTTGTGCTCAAAATAATCATCTATGCCCCCCCCCTCCCCCATTTTTTACAGGTCCACCTTGCCGTTTTGCTAAACTTTGAATACAAACAAAATCAGTTCAATCTCACTTTTTCATCCCGGACCCCTTTTGTGTTCCCAATTGATGTTCCACACCCTGCCCCCCCCCCTTATAAGGGGCCATGCAATTGTCCAAATTTGTTCTCATAAATTATTTAACAGAATAATTAGTTCAGCTCTACGAAAAAGGGCTAGAGGGGTTTTCCCAGACTCTTCGTTTACTTTGAGACATTTTTCTGCATTTAACCACAAGATTAACGTCCCATTGCTTTCATTCGTTGATTCTTATTACTCCTCTAGAAAATCGCCCGTCAAGGCATGACGGGTAAAAATTGCTTCTACATTTGAGCAAAGCAATTGAAGCAATCAGTAAAAGAGTTTAGTTATCCTGTTCAGACTGTCAAAATAAAGAATTTATCTGCATGTCAAACATTAATAAAAAATATTATCAAATTATCATGCCGTGGAGCGAGTTTCATTGTTGGTGACGTCATTAGCGTTGCTCGATCATTCGCCTTTTTATATATAAGGATTTGATGACATTTGAAATCGCTCAACAAGGAGCAATCATTTATCTGCCCTCAAGTCGAAGACATTTTTTTTTTTTTGTAACATGATAGCCGTTGCATTTGTATAATCTACTAAAAGTTGATGCTGGCATTTGAAGCATTATTTTAACTCTTTGAAAACCATAAGCTTTGGGGAAGAGTAAAATTTTTTTAGACATGAAACTATTACAAAATATACATAAAACTATAAACTCGCAAATGGTAACCTGAATTACATATATGCAAAAATTTTGTGAAAATAGGTTTCGTAGATGTTGTGTAAATTGGATGGGATATACGTGTCTATATGGCCCATTTGATTAATTTATTATTCAACTCAAAAATATTTCGATAATTACCCATAATCTTGTTAAAAGGTAATTCTGAATGGGAATAGAAGCCTGGCAATATGAATGCAGATGTACTTGATTTGATGCATTTCTGAGTTTTCAAAAGAAATTATAATATGTTTTTTTTTTAACTTTTTTTTTTGTCAAAGTCAATAACATAAAAAATATGATTTACACATTCTTTGCACTCAATAATTTATATAATAAATTTTAAAGTTAGGTGACACATATGCCTCATGGTTCTCAAAGGGCAAATAAAAAAAAAATCTACAGAACAAGTCCCTTTTAGTAGTTTTAATATAAAATCCAAAATAAGGCTATCTTTAAAGCTGAGAATGCGTTACATTAAAGAGCGATAGATTACCCACATGTAAGGGAAAGTCATTTCGATTCCCTGAATCAACAGTACTCTAATCCACGGTACATATAACAGTTCAATCCCAAGATCCTCTCTATATAACTTGACAGTAATCCACATCAATAACACGAAACCGATGACCGAAGCAGCGATAATTCGCCAATTGTAACCTCTCTCAGTCGGAGAATCCCTCCTTAAAACTCGTCTGGGATGCAGAGGAGTAACTGAGCAGGGATGGGAGGGATAATTCGGACGAGGAGGGGGAAGGAAGGAAATCTTCCAACACTAGCCGACTCAACTTGTAAGTAAGTGAAGGGGAAAAAGAAGGGTAAAATTGATGGAGGTCAATCAAAAAGGGCCGTCCGTTCAGTTATCGAGAGGCACATTATTGCGCAAGCATCTCTCTGTCTTCGTGTTTTCTCTCTATCGCACACGAAATTTGTGCCCTGTTGGAATAAATAAATGCTCGGAGGGCCAGAGGCGAAGTCAGAAGTTGGTTCAGGAAATGCTGATACAATGTTGCTCTTTTCCCATGCACTCAGCATATTAAAAAGCGGGTGGGCGAACTGAGGGAAAAAAAAATGGGCTCGGTTGTAAAAGACATTATTTACCTGCAATTTATGGGTATAATTATTAGCAGCAATTATGTTGAAAAGTAAGGCAAAAAAAAGAGAGAGAGAGAAGACTTGGGCAGTCAATTCGTTGAAGCACTGAAAAATTAATCCCATCCACCCTCTCTCATTGTTAAAAATAATAACGAAACATTCTTAGTCTTTTTTTTGCATTGCAAGTGTGTTTAGTTGTAAAAATTACGACGGAATGTTAATCATTTTTTGATGAATCATATTTTATGTGATTTTTTCCCTTCAGTGTCTTTCACATTTAAGCATTTGGTAGCAGATAAAATTGAGAAGAATTTATTAAGAAAGTCTAATAAAATTTAATTTTGCACTTGTTCCACTCTAGGAGAATAAATGGAATCCGTATTTTCAGAACTTTATGATTCTTCCGTCAAATCAAGAGAATCGGCAGTCAGCACAAATCTGAGATTTACTTATAAGCCACTAGTTTGCACAGGAATTTCTCACAGGGGGGGGGGGGTCCAGGATTGAAGGTCTACCATTCTCGTATCACACGCCAACACGCATTCGAACATATTCTTTTGATTTTATCGATTGCGGGGGAACAAAATCATTTTTAAAAAAAATATTGAATAATTCTTTGCATCAGTTAATAAAATAAATTTATGAGTAACATATAATTAAAATATCAGAAAGCACAAGAATGAATATATTTTCTTTTCTCATAGTTAAAAATAAAAACGGCGACTCAAAATCATCATTCTAACAATTTATGTTTACATACACTTCAATTTTGTAGGGGAAGAAAGAAAAAAATAATTTATATTTTTCACATTTAATAAATCTGAAATTATTGCTGCCTTTTCTTGGAATTATTTCACGCTCTACATACATAAGATTATAGTCGATTAAAAAAACTCAAGGGCCATAGGAGGGGTCCGGACCCCCTGATCCTCCATTTGAGTGCGCCATGCTAGTTTTTGTTACCTTTAAATTGCAACATTTTGGCTGCAAATGCAGTTTTTCTGTCAATTATGCGAAATTATAGTGCAGTCAATGTGCGCCTCGATTATATTAAACAGCAAATATGAGTCTAAATGTGAAATACCTAGAAGTTAAAAGGTAGAAGTACTAAAATTTAAAAAATGGATATACTTAGTCAAAATGGTAGACGTAAGTCTCATACTTTTTGGGAGAGAGCCCTGGTAGGTACTGCTATAAAGCATCATTTGGAGAAACTTTCCAAAGAAAAAGGTTTGAACTTTGCAAGCGTTTAACTCAAAACTTTTAAAAGTTCACTACATCCCCTCACATTACATTGGTTCAACAAATCATTCCACTCTATCAAAATAAAAATAATAAGAACATGACTTACTTGTCCATCATCCAGCACGGGCAAAGCTCCTGCGTTGTGCAAGTTAATGAGGTCTTGATCTGTGATAGTGTGTGAGTGCACCAAAATGTCCGGCCGCCGAGCGTAAGACGTGACATCCGACCTGCGGGTCGTATCGGCGTACGAAACGGGCAGCATGTTGGCCTGCAAGTGCAGGGCGGCTTCCTCTTCTCTCTTGAAGAGATTCCGAGGATTCGTGTGCAACTGGTGGTGGTACTGCTGCGGCGTGGTGGCATTGAGAGTATTGCTGAGGTGTGTGTAAGGATCGGATTGGAAGTCCAACTGTGGCTGAGTCAAACTGTAAGGTGGAGGGAAATAAGGTGGCTGGAATTCGTTAGGCGTGTGGCTAAGGCGGCCACCCGTCGTAAAGGTGCTGCCAGCAGGAACAATACTGGCAATGGAGGTAAGGTTGCCACCGTGGCTGACCACCAGCTCTCGACGATCCTGCAAGAGAAAAACTAATTGTCAAAGCTTTGCAAGAACTTTCATGTATCAACATAAGAAAGTTTATTGATACAATATTTTTTTACCCGAACTACCAATTTATAGTATCAAGTTCTTACCAAGTTCAACAGATTGTAGGATACAGGAAGTGCACTGCAAAGTTTTGAGAGTTAACAGCCTAGAATACTTGATTATATATAATCCACATTGTCAATCCGGTATGCTAATATGTATAATAAATAAATATATATATATATATATATGTGTGTGTGTGTGTGTGTGTACGTAAGTACATAATTAGAATATTCCCCGTAAAAGAATAAATAGACTAAAAGTGTAACTAAATATGTTCAACAGACATAAAAGGTTCACAAAATTATTAGGTCTATACTTTCGAAAAACTCAATGTTTCAATGTGATAAGTAGTGAAGTTAAATTCATTCTTTAAAAGACAAGAAAACATTATCATGTGTTTCTCTAAAACACAACCGAATGCGTTTTAATAGCGATAGCTTAAAATTTTTTAAATTCAATTTAAAGAGGGAAAACTTTTTATTTAAATGGGATTCATCGCTCAAAAACAAGTTTTAAATTCTTGTAAAATATACCAAATAATACATTCATTTATTCGTGTTATTCTTTTATTGAGGGGTAAGAATGTTTTAGAAAAGGTCTCAATTTATCTTGAGACTTAGAAAATTTTTACGATAAATTTAAGACATACTGGTGTCGGACAGTACTTAACTTTCAACATTAAAACATCAAATACATGAATTTTTGTTACTCGCATAAGTTTAAACTTGACACATCAACTAATTAATTCCCTTGTTCATGGATATTTGATAATCTACTTTAAAAACATACTCTATAGTGATTCCGCTTTTCTCTGTAAAATTCCATGAACGATAATTTTCATTTGTCAGTATCATAACTAATCCTTTATGTGTTCAGTTTACAACTTCCACATCTTTTACATCATATTTCTGAATTTCTAAGCAAGGTTACCCTTTTATTAAACAATAAAAAAGCTTTTACGCGCCATCATTCTTTCATTGTAACTCTAACGAATATAAGTAAATATAAAAAAATAAAAGAACTTAATCTTGAATTATGAAGCATCAAGGCCGAAAATGACATCAGAATTGCAGTCACGAATTTAATCAACCTACGCAAATACTCGACCCGTTGATGTTGAACATCTTTTTGACCAAAGAATTTTGATTTACAAAAGTCTGTAGATCTCAAAGAGCGGAAATAAGCTTTCGAAAGATTTTTTTAAAAAAACACAAAATTATGGCATGCTTTTATCAAAAATATGTGACTTTTTGTTATTTTTTACTGACATTCAGATTTTCATCTTTGAAAGAGTGTTTTTGCTCTTTCTTTTTACATTGAAAGATTCATAATGTCTTACGATTAATTCTTACTCGACAGTTTTCTAGCTCAGCAAAAAATGTGCTATACTGTTTGAAATCTAGTAAAATGTCAAAATTGGTTTTCGTGCCTTGAGGCAATAAACGCAACAAATTTCATAAACCGTGTGCGAATAGAAAACGAGAAAAAGAAAAGATTTATGCTGCGTAAAACATAAAAACATAACTTTTTGTGTGAATAGTATGAAATGCAAGAAGATTATTTGTATTACACACTACAATTTTTACTTCCCCTGCACTGTTTTTACTTCCTTGTACAGATAAAAATGTTTCGTATAAAAGATTTTAATATTTTCCATTATCTGATCAGTCATCATATAAACCATTTTGTAATTTTAATGAGCTTTAAATTAAAAACTATTTTTCTCAAAACTATCACGAACATATCTTGATCTTCTTTTCCCTGTTACGTACAAAATTTAAAAAAAAAAAAAAAATACATAAAATTCATAGGACGATCATAATTTTTAATTAATGATTCTTTAGTAGATGAAAACTTCACTATTTTGACTTGCTAAGTCACGTGAAAAAATCTAGAATTACTTTTTTTTAAACTAAAAATAATATTACTGTATTTGTGACCTGCTCAAAAATCCATTTATTAAGCCCGGAGGTGGACATTGAAACTGTACTACACAGAAAACATCTAACAGAGACAAAACTATTGTTATTAGATTATTTTATTACACCTGTATATTTTTGCTTCAACTTTTTCAAATCTGAAGAACTTTTAGAGGTATAGCAACGGTGTATTACCGATGTATGAAACTGCCGGATATGGGGCAGTTCGCAATTAGAACGTTGGCAGTATGTTTTGATAAGGCCGCGGTGACTTGAGCGGTCAGGCGTAGGAATGGTAATCGGAAGGACTCGCGTTTGATGTCAACCAGTCGAAGATCCTCCGTGTTCATTAATGGTGACTGGAACACGCTAAACTATGTCGTGATCACAGAGTCCTCCAAGTTCCCATTCCCAACCAGAGATTGCTCGGTTTCTGGTCCGGATTTAAAAAATAAAACAGAGCTGTTTTCAGGCTCTTATCCAACCGGATAAACCATGGAAGTGCATAAGTTTTGACAAATTGTTTTTGGTTTTTTTCTCAGTTAATTTCTGAAGTCTTTCAACTGACTTTTTTATTTAAAAAAATTCTCTGAGTCGAAAGTCTAAGTAATCTGCTACTTGCCTCGAATCTGAAAAGGTAACGTAAGTTTGTGGCACTCGTCCAGAAAAATTCCCCGAAAAACAAATTACTCAGTTTCGTGGTCAACTTACGAAGTCTTCGCGGGAGTATCACTTCGTCAATCAAACACTCAACCGAAAAGATTACACAAAACCACAATATTTCAATTTCGACAACAACTTCTCGAAAAACTCGTGCTGTACCAAGTGACCCCCCTTCGAGCCACTCTTGGCAGACGATGGATGCGAAAGAGGGGGTTGCCCGGTCTCAGACTGTGGGAAAGTGTCGGCTCTGCCCAGAAGGTCAGACACCTTCATCTCGCTGGAGAGAGAAAGACGAGGGGCACACCTCTTTTTCGGGACCCGTCTGCTTAGTTATGCATGGCTCTCCAGCGACCAGTGAAAACTTAAAAGTGTTTTACATATTCATTTTCTTCCGGCTTCGGTCACTTGGAGGAAAGATTCCGCGGGACGCCCACGCTCCCGCGAAAATTCAGAGGCAAAGCGGCACAAGTCCACCCCGGCAACTTTGAACTCGCAATCCGCGCCTTCTCGCGAAAGTCCGGTTGTGCTTGGGGGGCAACAGGACGGACTGAGGACACCGTTTTCAATGAAAAGTATATTGAGAAAATTACACTGAATTTTCGAACATCCATGTCAGCAGGGCCTGATTACTGAATAGGTCGACTAGGCCGTGGCCTAGGGCCCCCAGTTTTTAGGGCCTCCCAGATGCCTAAAACTGTTTCAGATAATGACAAAAATCGTGTGGTTTAACTACAAAAGGGCTCCGAAAATCGTTTGGCCTAGGGCCCCCAGCAAGCTTAATCGGGCTCTGCATGGCAGTTAATGACAGATTTTCACGGAAAATCGAAAAGCACGGATAAACGAGCAGATCAGGAGAGCTGCGAACAAAAACTTTAAGAAAAGGGAGCAATCTCAATTTTCCGAATGAAATTTCATTTTTACCGAGTGATAAAGTACGAGCATGAAGAGATATCAGACACATATAACAAACATCCAGTGGTGTTCCCATAGGGTATATACTCCATATACTCTCAAACATTTTTTGCACATATAGCGTATACCCTCAAGCTTAATAAATTTTCATATTATGACATACTATGTATATGATCACATACACATATTGTGCTTAATAGATTACTGGAAGTATACCCTCAGAAAAATTGAGGAGAACATCACTGCAAACATCTAATTATAAGAAACATTAAGCATCATTAAAAACTTAAATAAGGGGGGGGGGGGGTATGTGCTGTAATATTGTCTCCAAATTTGCCAAATAAGAACATATTTTGGAGGACACCGCGAGGACCACCTATAGGAACGCTCCTGGAGCAGCAGTTTTGAAAACTGAAACAAAATTGTATGCCCACCACCAACACTGAACTCACAAGGCACAACCTGTGTCATCTCATAAAATCCAGTCAAGCTATGTAAACGATAGGATTAAATGCGGACAATAACGTGTATTGAAACAACCTTTTTTTGGAAATTCAAGATTTTAAGGTGACTTATTCAAATTTATAAAATATTTAGGTATTCTGCACGCAGCCTAAATTTTATAAGTCCTACAAAAAAAAAAAAAAAAAAACCTTTTTCTTTCTATATACCGTCGCCTCAGAGCAACAGTAAGATATCTAATCCCAGAAATAACACTAAGCTATCTTACTGTTGCTCTGAGGCGACGCGCGACATAATCTTTTAATTAAGGAAATTCGAAAGAAAAAGTAAGTTGACTTACGTAAGCAATGAAGTTGAACAATATTGTTAAAAAATCTTTTGGTCGTA
This sequence comes from Uloborus diversus, assembly GCF_026930045.1. Lineage (NCBI taxonomy): Eukaryota > Metazoa > Arthropoda > Arachnida > Araneae > Uloboridae > Uloborus > Uloborus diversus. The sequence goes on from NC_072731.1 coordinate 253,640,350, forward strand.
AGCAATACTTAGGTATACTATCCCAGCTGGTTCTAATATAAAATTAACTTTAGAATCAAAATATGAACTCCGCTCTACCCCATCACCTACAACTTTTCGGAAATGGCACCCCCTATATTTGGCGTATAAACCTTGACCTTTGTTTAACAGTCTTTGAGGACTAATAAAACTAATGTATGGTAACGCTCAGTTTCAGTCCGTCTCCCTCTACCAAAGGAAAAAAAACATTAAAATAAATAATCTTATATGTATATATATATATATATATATATATATATATATATATATATATATATATATATATATATATATATATATATATATATATACATATATATATAGAAACAAAACTGCTAAAAACCTACCTAAACATCCGGACAGATAAGATATTGCTTATATATCTTATGGTGAAAGCGTAAGATAGTACTTAGAGTATAAACAATCATTTTTGTTTTACAATCTTCGACGACTAATAAAACTAAGGAGTGGCAACACTCAACACAATTTTCTGCTTTCCACTTTTAAAAGATTCCATCTAACACCCCTTCTCCCTCCATCCCCATACTGACCATCATCTCATGATGAACCACTATTCCACAGAACACTTCTATACAAAGGCAAGCAAACCGCTTTTCATCCATTCAAAATATAGGCGTTTCGTTGTTTTCTTTAGGCCACAATCCTTTATAACGTTTCTTTCTCTTTCCATTTTCCATTCCTATTCTTCTTCACTCCCTCGTGAGAATATGGTAATGGTTTTCCGCGAGTTACACCGGCATTGAAGCGTGAATTTCATCAAAAGCGCAGCGCGAATCAAACGGAGAGACTCTGGGAAGCAACAAAAGGGGGAAATTGCGACTTTGTACACATTTCTTCGGCCCGAGGAAGGAAATATCTCACGCGACTTTGCACGAGATCGTAAATATGAAAGGTCTGGAAAGAGAACTGCTTTTTTATTGACTCATATTTTTTATTTAAAAGGCCCATTCTCTTTAGAGGCACTTCAAGTCTTCAATATTTTTATTTATTTTTTATTTTTTTTACTTTTTTTTCCATTTGCGTCTTCAGAACAATGTTACGGTCTGAAGAGAAATCTCTCAAAAAGCGAAATATGAATTTAAAAAAAAATTGTATTACTATTATGGTAAAACATTTTCATTTTTGCTTATCTTCTTATTGAGTAAAAATTGCAATATAATTGGGAAGTATTAAAATTGATGGTGAATATTTCTAATCGAGACATGATATTACATAACAATTGTTAATCTTCCTTATTGCACAATGTAGCTGAAGAATAACTGCATCACTTTGGAGCAATATTTCTGTTAATAACTAAGCGTGAGTAATATTTTTGTTACTACTAATATTACAACATATGATTAAGATTTCAATTTTATTTTATTGCATCGTACACACATATTTATGTATGTGTGCATTCAATAATATTTATATACGGTTGAGGAATATTTATAGCATACTACTACTAAGCAGTGGCGCAGTGACGGGGAGGGGAGAAAACACCCCCCAGAGTCATTGGTTTTTAACATAAATACAAATTCTAATACAGTAATTTATGCATATGAAAGGACTGTTTTTATTTAAAAAAAAAACCCTTCAGAAGGTATTTTTGATTTTGAAAAAACCCTCCAAAAGGTATTTTTGATCAAAAAATCTCCTTCTGAAGTAATTTTTAATCACAAAACAAACTCCAGAAGATATTTTTGATTAAAAAAAACCCTCCAGAAGGAATTTCTGGCTGCACTAGTGCTACTATGCACACTATACAACATTTTTTTATTTCAACTGTTATTTTATATTTATTCAATCAAAATTTAGAGCACTATTTCAGTGAGCAGAGAGAGCTACTAAACAACGATAGCTGTAAGCAGAGCAATGTCTATGTACATTTGATTATAAAGCTATGTTGGGGTTATTTCTAATGATAAATATATTTCGATAATATTTATTATTAAATAATAATCATATTATTGTTGAATGAGCTCTATTTTCAGTAGCGTGTGAGAAAGGAACATCTATCTTTCTTTTAGCTTACAATATTCACGTTTATATTGACTAATATTCATATATTAGTCAATACTTATATTTATATATCGGTTGATGCTAATATTTATTTACTAATCATTCGCATTAATATATTTTTGATCCAAACCTTTTTTTAATACTATCCTAAATCATTTTTGTTTACCAATATTTATTTCTACTATTACAACTAACATCAATAACATCAACAACAATAATTACAAAAATAACAATGATAGTAGTAATTATAATAGATAGACAATCAACAAAAACTAATTTTGCCAATATTATAATAGGTTGCAATTTTATTGCCTTAGATGCGTGCAGCTGTAATCCCAACATCCTCACCCCAAAATGAAATTCCTCAACTTAATAAATTAACTACATTAAAATAGTTTCACATTGCCTGTGCATCGTACCTCGCTCCTGATACACGGTTAAGGGTAATTTTTCCTAAACACCATTTCTCCCTTTGCAGCCAACACTAACATGAAAACTACTTGATAGACTTCAACACATTGTAATAAGTTAAGGGACAGTTTCCCTAAATACCATTTCACCCATCGCAGCCGACACTAACATGAAAACTACTTTACAGACATTTAGCGTCAGGAACTTTTTCCATAAATCCTGTTTCACCCTTTGCAGCCGATACTATTCGTCCGACCTTTAACGCATAATTGTTAAAGAAAAAAATCATAGAATGGAAAAACAGCAAACAAATCCCTCAAAAAATTTTGATTAAGCAAAAAGAAAGAATGACATAAAAAGTATTTATTTATTTTTTAAAACTTTTACATGCTTAGTAATATTTCTTATAATTCATTAAGACGTTGATTTTATTTTTTTCAAGCTACAAAGCGAAATAAAAATAATATTAGTAGAAAATTTTAAAAACATGTTAAATATAATAACAAATTTCTAATTTCGGTGCATTGTAGCAATCTATACTGTTTAAAAAAATAACTCGGTTAGTGGTATTGATGTAACTATTAAAACTGTGTGAAACAAATGCCTTTTCATTACTCTTATTTTGCAACTGTCCATTGTTTTTTTTTCCCCTTAATAGAAATAGCATAATTTTCAAAAACACTTTACTTTTAAAACTCTTTCATCAAATCAATATTTATTTCATGTAATTCTTCCAAAATACATCAGAACATAACCTTTAAGAACAAACAATATTTTTAAAACTGCAAAACAAACAAGCCTAGTCTCGGATGGAATTCTAAAAAAAAATGTTTACAAACATTGCAAGACTAAGAAAACGGAATAAAAATAAAATAAATAAATAGCATAAGAATAAAAAAGACGGAAACTCCCAAGTCTATTTACAAATGGAGGGCTATCCCACAATGCTCCGGGGCAGCCGCCATGACAGTTGAGAAGGTAGAAAAGTTGAAAAGAAAGGCAATTAATAGAGACCTTGGGGAAGTACACTTCGTTCTGCGAGAGAGCCTTTTTGAAAACAGCCCCGGGCAGGTTGAACTGCCGCCGTCTCTTTGGATAGCTTCATAATTCCTCGTTAGCAAAGTGGCTGCGAGCTTCGCGCGCTGCAAAATGCAGAACTCGAGCTTGTCCTTGACTTTTGAGCAATTTTCAAACCTATCGTTTGGTTCGATTATTAAATTTTAAAGTTTTGCTTGTGTGTGTGTGTGTACGCAGATTTATGCAATGAAATGCAATCTGGAGTAAATACATTTAAACAGAGGCCGATCCATCTCTGAAAGGGCTCAGTCTCATTTCGGGCTGGGGCCACCACTCTTTTCCTTGGATTTTTTGAGCAATCACGATTGCTTATTGTTCTCACTTGACTGTTTTTGATGTTACGCTGATTTTATTTTCAATCCAGCACCCTCTGCCAGCACCAACGTCGCGTCGACCGGCCTCACGATGCTGCTCCTCTTGCGAAAATAGTCTCCAGGTTGCGTCCATATCCTACACACACGCATACACACACTCATACCTGCGCACAGACACACACACACACCCCAACACACACATACACTCATGCCTGCGCACAGACAAACACACACACCCCAACACACACAGACACAAACACATATGCCTACATACACACACACGAACGCCTACACACACAGCAATGCATACACAACACGCACACGCATACATACACACATATACACGCACCCACATACATGCGCCTACACAAACACACGCGCATTCATACACACACACGCTCGTGATTGCGAAAAGCATCAAGATGCCAAAAATTCAAATTAATATAATTTTTTTTTTCTTAATTTTATTCTACATTCACTGGAGAAACACTAAGAGGTGGGGTGATGCGGAGAAAAGTGGGATTCAGATTCAAGTTTTTTTTTTTCTCCCCTTTCCCCCACTGACACAGAAATTTCGTATACCTTATGTGTGGTTGCATTGCAATTCTACTTTAGGCTACTGAATCATATGACTGGACAGGAGCAAAATTTTTAATGAGAGCAAATTATTAAGCAATTTTTTTAAGATTGTTATTGCTATTTTATTTTTTATTTTTCGAGCAATTACGAATGGCTTATTGTTTTCACTTGAACTTATTATGATTTTTATTTTTCTGTGCTTATAATGCAGGCGTCCATGTGACTCGGAATCAAATTATTTATAAACGACCTTCTTGACTCAACACAATCCTTTTTACGCGAAAACAGTATCCAGCACACAACATCCAACCGCCGACATTCATTTGAATTTTGACCGCTTGAACTCAAATTATGGTAGCGATAAAAGCCATTAGTAGAAACAAGAAAACAAACGAGTAGGGTCCAATCGCAATTCGTGATTGCGAAAGGAATATTTAGAATTCAAGATCTTAAAATTCAAACTGTTTTCTTTTTCCTTGTATCGTATCTTTCTTATAAAAAATAAATAAATAAATAAATTGAAATTTTTAAGCAAAGTTTTTAAATCATTTATGCACCCTCTAAAAACCGTGCGCGGAACGGGGCTCAAGCTTCCCGAGCCCCATTATCAGTAATCAGGAACTAAATTCAAAACCCCTGCAACTTTTGAAACGAGCACAAAATTGCTAAAATTATTTATGAACTGGACTCTTCAGTAAATGCAGCATCAAAAATTGGCAAAATAAATGCATTTTTAAACTGTTACTTTAAAATAACTGCCCCTCCATTTTTATTTATTTCATTTTTTTTTCAAAAGAAAAGCTCTCAAATATAAACCAATTTAATTATTTCGGGCGGTAGTATTTCATTAGTTTTTAAATAATCAAATTGAAATATTTTACAACAAAAAGTTGTTCAATTCATTTTGGAGGTTCCCCCCTCCCCCCAGGGCACATCACAGCTCTAAAACTCCTCCACTTTCTCCACTTTGAAAGTTAATTTTAACCTTTGCTCTCATTTTGCATAATAAACCCCATAGCTATTCAATTACATTTCAAAATGTACCCAAACATTTAGTAAGTCTAGCCATCTTTTTATCGCGATATATAAAAGTATAAACTATGACAATAAACTTGTGGGAATGAAAGCATTTTAGTAGCGATTTTATCAGCTCTAGCTAAAGCTACACTAACGATGAATCTGGATTAGTTTATTTCATGCACATGTGAACAATAGGGGGCTCTAATTGGTCAATTCGTTGGGCGTCATGGGTCACGTGACGCGAAAATGAATTCGCAATTATTTGAAGCTTGACGATTGCATGAAAAAAAATTATGTTGGAATCAAATAGGGAAGCATTTACACCCATAGCCGCATAAATGATCTTGTTAGTGATTTTTGATGAGTTTAATGGTTCAGGAGGATAAATGGGCTACACTAGAGCCTACACTAGCTTCGTAGAGGGTTTAACAAACAGCGTAGACAATCATTTTGAGAATTGTTCCCCCCTTATTTTTTATTTTTTCCCGAAATTCTGATAGTGGCAGGGCCTGATTATCGCACAGGCCAACTAGGCCTGGGCCTGGGGCTCCATCTTTCTCAGGGGCCCCGATTTTTTAATAACTTATGCATAGCATTAAAAAGTCATGCATTTTTGTGAAAATAATGAAAATTAATGATTTATTAATTGAAAACATATCTCTAAAATATTGTTAAACATTATTTTGCATTGATTTAAGGTGATAGAATAGAGAGGGGGGGCTCCAAAGAATTGTGGGCCTTGGGCCTCGCATTTAGTTAGTCGGGCCCTGGATAGTGGTCTGGATAACCAGCGATTCGGATCATCGGAGTTCTGATAATCAGAATTCTACTTTAATAAATTAAGACCCCGGTTAAAAAATTATTTTTGCATTCCAAATATGCAAAGAATGTATGTGTGTTATAACGCAGTATTATCACTCGGATTAACTGAACATATTCAAAAGAATTCCCCCCAAAAACAAACAACAGAATTTTATTTCTTCATCAATCTTTGACTTCGACGTAATCCACATCAAAATACAAATCCCATAAAATATCTCATTAGACCCGTTCTAAAATTCCAGGAACTGTTTTTAGCCAAGGGAGTCATAAAGCATATTCCATTCAACCGAAGCCACTAAACTAACCAACCAGAAATTATGACTTTTTTAACGTCGCAGAAGATCTACAGCCAGGCATGCAGAGAGGGTTGAGATTTCTTCTCGGAGGTTACGATTCAGCGGTTCGAAATTATTCCAAGACATTAATGACAAGATGGAATAACTCGAGAAAAGAGGAGCGTCATTTGATGAAAGTCGAACCTGTGTTTATTCCGCACCTCTTTGCTACAAAGTATTCATCCCATGGAGACAGGGAAGAAGAAGTTTTGGAAAGACTAGTTCGAACCATTGAGAAGAGATAAAATGGAAGGAGTGAAGACTTACATTTGTGAAGCCAATATTCCAAGTCACGTGATAGAGTTTAAAGCAAAGCATTGGAAGAAATCAGGTTTCTTTCGTTTGTTTCAGGCAAAACATACCACCCATTCGTCGTTATTGAGTCATGTGACTTGGGGGTCTTTGGGTCAGCTTTTGCTAAGCCAATGATTGGACTAACTCCCTCTATTTTAATTCCTGCTCTAAGGTTCGAACATAGAAACCTGTACTAACCCGAAATCGGTTTAAGCTGGAAACATAATTTTTGAGCAGAGCCTCGTAAAGTTAAAGAATCGAATAACAATACAGAAAAGTTTGAATTGTCAATGCTTATTCAATTCTAACGTTGTCGCATGAGTTATCCAAATATATCGAACCAGAACTAATAAAATATTAAAATTAATAACTAAAACTTTTACTCAAAAGAAAAAATAAATAAATAAATAAAAATCTGTGCCTCCATAATAATGGCAAATAATGGTGAAAGTAATTTCGCGGCGGGAAAGTCTCAATTTTCAAAATAAAAATACTTCTAGTCAATATTTTGCTTTTCGTGTTCGCATCTTACTTGCTCAATTTTTACTCGATTAATAACCCTTTCGCATTAGAATTTTCTTACTTGGAAGTTAACTAACGAAAACGAACTATTGAATAAATCTTTAAAGAGCATAATTAACTACTTGAAACATCATACGCCTATTAAGCACACAGAACTATGGAAGATTATACATTTTTAAGTCATGACTCAATTAGTTCGTAATTGCGTTCGGTGTTTCCGACAATATGTACGGTGCGAATTCTCCGCACAGGCACAAGCAGCTAATTAAATGGACACTTTCACAGAAATTGAAGCAAAACACATTTAACTACAGCAATTATAAGTTTTTAAAAAATTCTAATTAGTCTTTAGATAAATCCATCGCGACACACCCTTTCAATGATTGAAAGCGCACTTTTCAAAGAAACTAATTGGCAATTGTAACTTACTTTTTCTTGAAATGCATTCAAAGTAACGATTAAAGTTTTTAATGAGTTTCAATTGTTAATTTTTACCTACCAGTTACCTTTAAGTCTTCAGTCACTGACTGTGATTCAAGGAAGCATTAAAGTGTGTAATGCGATAAAATATTTATTGCCTACTGGGTTGCATTATTTTTCAACCCTAGTCCTGGCCCCAAAATAAGCATTTATTTCCAATTTAATCACGAATTGACTGCTTTCACACAGAAAAATACAGTTTAAGTGTTTATTTATTTGAAAGCAATCAATCCGGTACTTATAGAGTAGAATTGTTTAATTATTTTATGCCAATTATATTCAAGGACTTTTATGACGTAATCGAGTTTTGATTTCAGCAACCTATGCATATAGAAAATAGTATCAAACTATAATGACGTTGACTACCCTGTAATCTTTCACTTTCCGAAACTTTCATTAAAGGTTCATAAAAATAACTTCGTTTCTTATCATTAAAGCTGACGATATAGTTTCCAGAAACTGCGCTGACTGTATCATTTGAATTTACCAATTATGAATCCGCAAATGATTTAAATTGCCTGACTCGCACTCATGCGTACATTAATATTGTTTAATTTTATTTACTTAACTACCAGGTGTGTCAAAGTATGTTATTATGGTTTTCCGAAGTGATTTTAGACCACAGTCAGTACTGTGCGTAAGGTGGCTAATTATATTAGTAAAATAAGTTGAAACTTTCTTTCTTCTTTCTTTTTATGGGCATTTTAGCTCAATAAAAAGAAATATTTCTGCATAAAAAGTTAATTGATAACTAAGCATTGAATTGATAATAAGAATGAAACATTTTTTTAAAGAATAATATATTTAAGATAAGGAAAAAAATATACTTTTTATCGTAAAAAAGGAGAAAAAGGGTTAAAAAAGTATTCTTCAACAGCTGGTCAGTGAAAAAATTGTATAGGTCTGCGGAAATTTTTACCCGCTCGGGTTAAAAGTTTTCTTCTCTTTTTTTTTTTTTGAGCAATCACGATTACTTTTATTTGACTGTTTTGCTGTGCTATCATTTTATTTTCCCGCCAGCACCCTCTGTAGCATCACCGGCGACCGGCTCCTCACGATGCTGCTCCTCTAGCGAAAACCGTCTCCAGGTTGCGTCTATATCCTACACACACGCGCATACATACGCACATACACCTACACACAAACACATACACGCACGCATACATACAGACACCTACATACACACACGCATACACGCAACTATCCACATATTCATGCATGCACACAGACACAAACACACATGCCTACACACACACATACCCCCTACACACATAAACACACATGCCTACATACACACACTCGTGATTGCGAAAAACATAATTTGAATTCAAGATGTCAAAATTCAAATTATTATTTTTTTTTTTTTTTTTTTTTTTGTTATTCAAAAATATTATCTTGGTCGACAATTTTTACTTTAATTTTCTAATTACATTTCACAAAAAATAAATATATATGTGCCTTTGTGCCGAGAAGTAACAAGAAATAACCAACGTTCTTTTGAACAAATGCAATATAACGCCGATTTAACGATTGTCAAGGGACTGGAAAAACTTATCGTTGGATCGAGGAGCATAGATAACCAATGCAGTCAAATTCGGACCAGTGAAATTTACATCATTAAATTCAGGAAATTGTTAGATCAGGTATCTTTAAATCGAAGTTATACTGTATACATATTACTGCAGGATCTCTATACATCCGTTTGTCTTAACTTCCAAAGTCTCACTATTTTGATCGAAAAAGGGGTTTCTTGAAAAGCCGAAAAGCGTGTCTGAAGTAATTTGTATGTTTGTGCTGAAAAACGTTGGTTATTTCCTGTTACATTTCATAATTTTCTCTGAATTTTCGCAAAGCTTTTTTTATCATTTTATGAATAAAAATTAATATCATTACTTGCTTTTACATTTAAATATTGTAAGTATATTATGAGAAAATATTACATTTGCAGTTTTTTAAAATGCATTAATACTTTTTCGTAAGTTAAAGAAAAAGAAAGAAGAAACATCAATCCATGAAATTCTTTCACAAGTTTTTTTAATCGATCAGCTGATCAAAAGAGGCCGAGAAAAACTATTATTTGATAGTTGAGGATCTCCATCTGGGGGTTCCCCCCCTACCCCTACCCCTGAAAATCTTCAGAGAAGACTCGTGCCCATATTTTCTTGAACAAGACATAAATAAATGATAGCCATGTCGCGAGACTGCACATGGAATACAACAGTGAGTTGCAATAAACTGCTAAGGAAATTTTGAGCAGTCAAGCATAACCGTCTGTATTACGAAGTGTTTGGGTCAAGATACCAACAAAATAATTTTTATTAGTGAAACCTCGATTCAAGAGCGCCCATATATGGGGGGGGGGGGGCAAGTGGGAGCCTGAGCCCCCCCCCCTTTTTTTTTTAGAAAATTGAACTTCTTTGCTTTTAGTACTTTTTGAAAAATGTAAAAACATTTCTTCTCAAGCCATTAATGAATAAGTTATTAAAAATATCAAATTTTAGCGACTCTAATCTGTTCTGAAATCGGTTTCCGTGGGGAAAAGATTCTGCAAAACCAATGTCAAAATATTTGAGCCCCCTCCCCCTTGCGATTTTGTATATGGGCGCCCATGCCTCGATTTTACGTTTCTTTAGGGACTGGGTTGAAAAGACGTAAAATACGGGAAATGCATAGAAAGCGAAGATTAAGTAGAAAAAACTTAAAGTATTAAAGATGACTATTTTAAAAGGCATAATATCTATATTTTACGAAAAGAACATTATTCATTTCCAGTGAGAGACAAAGGAAAAAAACTATTGTTTTTTAAAATTGATACATGAAAGTACACTGACTGGAGTAAGTCTCGATGATGATCGAGATCGATAAAAGCAAAAAATTTAGTTTTGTTTGTAACAAAAACTGTCATCATATAAGTAAAAATATATATTTTCAGATCCTCTTTGATTTCTAAACATAGGTAAAATCAACATGAGGCATTACAGTAAAATATTGAAAAAATAATTTACTCTACAATCTTGTTATCCAGACTATCTGGAACCAAAAGCAATCCGGATAGTTCAACAAATTTGATCCGGATAAACTAGAGATATAGATAAACAGAGGCTGGATAAACGAAGTTCTACTGTACTCATTTAAGTGATACATTATAGCTCCAATCGTAAATTGACAAACTAAAATGTAGTAAAAATTAAACTTGAAATGGAAATTACACATATGAGTTTATTTTTATTCCTGAAAACTAAAAGAAAGCATTTGCAAAGTTTCAAATCAGTAAGTGAACTCGAAATTGAAATAATGTACAATTATAATTAATAAGTTAAAATTAAGCGTAAGGAGTTTCCTAAGTCAACACCATTTTAAAAGATTCACTTTCTGATGATTCTTAATTGATGACATAAAAAATATAAATTAATAATAATTATAGTACAATTTATTCAAAAAACACGTATGCCCTACAATTTACATCCCCCTCCTACCTCTATACACCCGTAAAATTTCTCTATTAATCCATTATACCATAAATAAATACTTTTGTGCCGAGAAATAGCGGGAAATATCCAACCTTTTTTTTAATAAGCATTTAATTTGTTTATTTGTGGTAAAAAAGTTTCTCTTAGTTTTAAGTTTCTCCTAAATACCGGGACTCCCCTCAATATTTTTAGGCTTGTGGATAGCAATGTACTGGAAGAATTTTAGTTTCCTATTTCAACTGACAGAGAGTGTCAACCTCCCTCCCTCAAACTTCATCAGTATGGGAAGGGGGGTTAAAAAAATACTTCGAACTGAAAAAACAATGCTACATATTATAATATACACTAGAAATATGCATATAAATTGCAATAAAATAATTATTTAAAAAAAAAAAACAGCTGGGGAAATTAAATATTTCCCAATTTGTGGCATTTTCTATGAAACGGATAATGTTAAACTAAGGAGTCATTGAGCACCGTCTTAAAATTTGAGTAAGAAGCTAAAACTTTTACAGCATTATACTATTAGAAAGGTTTAAAAAAGTAGGGTGTGTCCTGAACTCTAACTAAAAAAAAGGTTTTTTGAACCACCCTAATGTACAGTAGAATGTCAAAAATCCGATGGGTTAAAAATCCAAAACCTCAAAAATCTCAGCGCACGCTCATGAAGTTTTCCTTTATGTTCATTAAAACAATGATAATTAACTTTTGTTAAAAAATGTAATTGCATATAGTCGCATTTTGTACTGTGCTGTATGCTTTGCACATACATATTGTTTGTAACACTTGGATTAAATGGTATATTATTTTCCCAAACGGCATTTTCTTGATTATTTCGAAAATCCGAACTTTCTATAGATCCAATTAGTTCGGATTTTTGGACGTTCTACTATGTACTAGTAGTTGTTATTTCTAGAGATGTCAAACTTGTTGAAAGAAGATCAAGGACATCAAATGTCGAGCAAAGAAGTAAAAATCATTCAACTAACCTCTCCCGTATCGATGAGTGCAAAGGCCGATTGAATATCTGCGTTTTTCACCGAATGGGCTGGAGACAATTGTCCGCTTACTTCCACCGAGGACACATCATCGTCGGGGGTCCCCTTTCTTTTGGGGCCCGCCGGGCTGTCGTGAGCCGGCAGTGGGCTCATTTGAGCCATCATCGGAAACAGACGACGAGGGAAGACCAAATATCACTCATAAAAAATAATAATGATGAGAGGAATATCGGCACCGCTGGCTGTCCCCCCGCGTGGAAGATGGAGAAAAAGAATCGAATTTCCCGCCGGTGGGGGAATGACTTCTGCCACAGACCAAACAAAAACACGCCGGCAAAGGAAAAAGGAACAGCACCACAACAAACCGATGTGGGGGCCCCTCGGGGCTTAGTCTTGTCGAGTCCAGCGCTGCTCCATTCAGATTAGGCCTAGCGGAACCATCTTCGCGGAGTGTCTCGGATGGGGCCCGGACTGAAAAACCACCTGCGAGCGATCCGGTGCGTCACTAATGCCTCCAAGGTTTTTCTTCGGCCGATTGGATCGTAGCCAACAGGTAAAAAAGAACCTCGTTAACACCGTTGGCGAGCTATCGCTTCGCGTTTGGCACGGGTTGGCGGTGTCGGAGAGGATGATCGAGAGCAGATGAAAAGAATTCCGGCGCCCGAGGCTCGAGAAGACGAATGGCGCTTAATTTGAAAGCAAAGGGTTTCCCCCCTCCCCCCGCTGAATTACTACAAAACAGTGCTTAGTGCTTGAAATATGGAGCTTTTAACTCAAATATAAAGTAAGTGGTGAGCATTGTCTTTATTTTTTCTTTGTAAAAGTAGTTAGTATGTCTAATAATTACGTGCAACAAAATACCGAAATTTAGGAAGGATGTATCGCTCAGCGTGGAAGGATTAATCACTATCAGAACATTATATTAATTTTGGACTCAACACTAACCGAGCATTTGGTTTTAACATATAAAGTATAACTTCAATTTAACGATTGCCTCAATTTAATGATACATTTCACTGGTCCAGATTTGACTGCATTTAATGTTTATGCTACTCGATTTAACGATTCCCTCAATTTAATGATACATTTCACTGGTCCAGATTTGACTGCATTGAATGTCTATGCTACTCGATTTAACGATATCCTTGATTTGACGGTAACATTTTCCAGTCCCTTAACAATCATTAAATCTGGGTTATACTGTACTGCCAATCCCAGTTTGGTAGTTTACATATATTACAACACCCCCCTCCCCGCCTGCCCAAAAAAGGTTAATTATGGCTGCCTTAGTAAGGAGGATACATTATTACATTTAAACTTCTAATACAGCTGCCATGACCGAACATTTATTCAAAGTAAACTAAGTTTCATCACATTTATGTTTTCAAAATAACATATTTTATAATTAAAATGTAGCTTGATAATTCAAACACAAGTTGTAATGAAATTTTTAAAAATACTTGATACAAACAAATTTTTTTTTATCATTCAAATGAAATCTTTCGAATGTTTTATTTTTCGATTCAAACATGATGAATATCATGCACTCTAGCGCAGCCAGGATTTACATTCTTAATAAATACTCACATATATGTGAACTACCGCATTAGGATTAGAAATATGTGTTCAACTAAAGGTTCTGGTGGTTAACACATCCCCCATCACCACTGATCATATACATTACAGCCTATGCATTCTAAGTATATAAATAATAACATTTTATGCAAAGTCATTCACGCTATGACTCTAAGCATGTAAAATTTCATTTTTGCATTATATTTTGAACTGTGATAACTAAACAAATAATAAATGTACCCTGAAGTGTTATTCACGAGTTTGCCATCAGTGACTACTTCCTATTTCTTGAAAATTATTATTGGTATTTCACCAAAAACATTTTTGTGTGGTCAAGCTTTTATTTGCTGAGATTAAATTGCAGGTACAGAATGTTTTTCTTTTTTTTTAACACTAATATACTGATATAGTATATTATAGCTAGACTTGCCAGATTTCTGAAATGTTCAACCGGGACATTAGAAGTGGGACCCCCCCCCCCCCCCCGTGCTGCAAGTATTTAGAAGAGTGCACTTTCTTGGTTGGTTTTTAGATTATTATTTTAGTGGGTAGTTTCTTCTCAATGCTACACTGTAAAAAATACCCGTAATTTCAACTGGTTTTTCCCGTAGATTTGACGGTTTAAACCCGTTTCGTTGAAAAACGGTTTTTTTCCCGTTCTACGCTTCAGCAATGAACGGTTTAAAACCGTAAATTTGTCCTTGCATGGTAAAAGACCGTTGTGTTGACTGGTTTTCTCCGCAACTTTTACGGTTTTGCACAACCAACCCAGCTGCCGGTAAAAAACCGTAAATTTTACTGATTTTTTTTACAGTGTATGAATAAATAATTACTTACTATGAATCAAAACCAGAGGTGAAACAAAACTTATGCAACGAACAAATAAATGTAATTTTTTTTTTTATTTCTTACTTAAGTAGAAAATATTTGAATGAGGAATACAAATTTGTTCATGTAGATTATTATTTTCATATAATTTAATTGGACAGAACTTTTTCCGTTTTTAATCTTGCTGTAAAAGTCTTCACAAGCTAATCCAATATTAATTTTTATGTTAATGTTACAAATGACAAATTAACTATCCTAAATAGTCCTTCAGTTTCTTATTTTTAGACTTTTTTGGTCATATTTTATCAAATTTATTATTTTCCGAGACATAAAGTAAACCGGCCGGGACACCGGAGTTTTGTCTGAAATCCGGGACCCGGTCAAACTGGGGCGTCTGGAAAGCCTAATTATGGCTATTTTACATTCCTGAACTTCGTCGTTGTTCATTGATTGAACTAAATCAACAAAACAAAGCAAAACCTAACAAACATCCAGTAAGCAAAAATTCGTGATCTACAGTTGGCTCTCTGTTTAACGACTTTCAAGGGACCACAAAAAATCGTCCTTAAATAAAATGTTTTTAACACTATAGTGGACCATCTGGGACCGTGAAAGCCGTCGTTAAATAGAGAAAGTCGTTAAATAGAGAACCAACTGTATTTGTTTCACATTCAAGTAAATTTTCGGGTTGAAAACTTATCTCAACTAAGCACCTAAATTTGCGTTACTAAAATCTCAAATATACGTCGTATTAATTTCAACCACTATGCTTACCAACTCTGCATTTTAACGTAAATAAAATGTTATTTTCGAAAAATACCAGGTGTTGTAGTCCTGGCCTACTACTGAGCACTTTTTTTAAATAGAATCTGAGTAATCTGGAATAATATTTCATTTATAACCAAGGCTGCCAGTGAGATTTTTCGCAAAACCTAAGACAGAGCGATTAAAAATCTCAAGTTCTACACCAGAAAGTCTAAGTTCAGGTAATTATGTAGTACCGTAAATACATATCCAGTATCTACTTACATTCTTATGGTTTTAAATATCTGTGTGTATACATTCCATTCACTAATCATTTTCCGAAAAGTGGAGACTTGATAGAATACTCCTTGCATTTTCACCCATTTTTTTTTTTTTTGTTTTTTTGTTTTTTTTGTTTATTCATAACTAATGAGCCCATTTATTCCCTTCCCCAAAACGGGACATCTAATTTCTGGTAACAGTATGCATATTTAAAACAATAAACTAAAACAGCATGTTTTCAGTGCTCATTAGTGAAAATAACAGGGATGATGGCGTGAAAATGAAGAACGTAGTCTTACATTTGAGCGAATTTTTAGGTCTATTTCGCTTTGTGTTTATTTCAAATAAAAATGAAGCTTTCAGCATGGTGCAACTTCACTATCATCATTTCTTAATTTTTTCAGGTGGTATGAAATATATATTAAAACGTATTATAAATTTCTTTAAATATGTATTAAAAAACAGCAAAATATTCACCTTTCATATTTAAACGCATCGCTTTTCTCAAACCCAAGGCATAGGCATTTAAACCTTCAGGGTGCAGGCCTGTAGCCTGTATGACTTTAAGAACTAATACTCTATTCGTAACGACTTGATATTCGTGACAGAAACGACGGGACACGAAATCCGAATATCACGTTGATTTAAGTCTAGTTCTTTCTTACGAAAAAATACTTCTTGATTCGTAAAACTTACCAAGAAGTTCCCTTCAAAACTAAACGAACCTAGTTCCCTATCAACCAACATCGGCTTTCTCGTATCTAACCAATATGCTCTTAATTAGCTAAAATTGAATATTATGTCAAGTATACATTTTCAACATTTAAAGTTGGTTTCTAAAAACAAATCAAGTTAATTTGAAAAAAAAAAAAACCTAACGATATAAAATACGCAACAAAATTATAAAGGAACAAGCGAAGTAGCAGCACCTTTAAGCAATGCAAAAGCAGTTAATGTCTGTCCCCCCAAAAAATTCTTTTTAATTTTTTAAAAAAAAAATAAAAGAGAGAGAGAGAGAAAGTGTTAGAAATAAAAAACGCATCAAAGTATTTAAAAAAAAATAAATAAATAAAATGTTTGCAGCACCTTTTAGGTAAAAATGAAGCGCTTCTGATTTTACTTTTCCTCTGTTGTCAAAAACGTTTTAAAAAAATAAATAATAAAAAAAAAGAACAAATAAATGAATAAACTTTTTAAAATAAAAGAATAAGTAAGGCCGGATTATTAGAGGTAAAGTCACTTAACAAGAGCGTAGCACATACCTCAAAGTGCTAGTTGAAAAAGAAGAAGAAAATAAGTAAATAAAAAGCTTTCTTAAATAATTAATTTCCATTTAAAAAATAAAATTGTTTGCAGCTCTTTCTTCCTGTTAAAAAATAAAGCAGTGTGAATTTCCTTCTATTTTCCGTTACCAAAAATAAAATAAATTAATTAAAACTTTAGAATAGAAACGAGAAACATATCGTATCAAAAATCATTATTTCACAGTAAAAACGTTTGCGCTTTGATAATTTATTTCATTTCAATTCAGTCACATTTATCTGACTTGTGTCAGTTTTAAGTCTACGAGAGATTGCTTTTCCTTGATTTGAGTTTTTATTATTTAAATTTATTCTCATAATATTATTGATAGATTTAGGAAAAGGTGTCGCAGAAAATGTGAATGCAATATATTTTCAATTCAGCATAACAATAATCTTTACAATAACTTTTTTCAATAGCATTTTAGTCCATTATAATTTTTATTGGGGCATACATTAATTTTAGAAATGAAAAGAAAGCTGACATAAATACTAGTAAGAAATTGAACTTGTTTACCTCCGTCTCAATAAAAATGTAGGAGAGCTGGATTTCCGTATTAAATATTTCAGAAAACAGTATGACTAAATAAAAATCGGAAAATTGTTTCATATTCATTTTCATTATGACCTCCCCCCCCCCTCGCCGTCCCCCCATTCGCGTTTTGTCTTTAACCATCTGAATGAAATTTTTGCGTGCAAGCAGATATTTTTTAACGCAAATACAGCCATTTCTCATGTGTAATGTGTAAAATATAAAGTGGGCATCGCGAAATTTTTAAATTATTACGATTGAATATTTTGTAATTTTGTGATAGGATAAATTATATTTATTTATTTATTTATTTATCTATATTTATTTTATTTATTATTTATTTATTGACGTAATGATCTGCTTACACTGTCAAAACTACGGGTGCCTTTGACTAACTATTTGGCTCCCTGGGGTGAAAACACCGGGCCTCAGGGTGCAGTAGAGGCTAGGAAGTGTGATCAAGGTGAATGACGCTAATAAATGTGAAAACGGACCTCCTAAATGCATGGGTGAAACGCTGGCGCATGCGCTCTCCGCTCTGACATCATTCAACCACAATCAATGGCGGACGCAAGAATAACTACGCACATGCACTTTCCCATTGAATGAAGTACGAAATTGGATTAAAACTTATAAGTTTCTGCGATTTACTCTTCAAAGTTTCGCGTAAGTACATGCATTTGATCATAGTGTAGCTTTTAAGGCTTTCGAACATATTTAAAATTGTTTCAAAGCTACGTTGATTCTTCAGTTAGCCGTTATATACATTTGCTATTCCTATCATGCATAAATTTTACCTAAAAATAGCTATCAGCACCGGATAAGTAACATTTAATAATCAAAACGCTTAAATTAGATGATATTTGAAAAGTTATTTCAACTATTAATTTTGACTATGTGGTTTTACTTGCTTGTATTATCAACAATCTTGTGGATTTTTAACTAAGAGCTGTTAGCAATGTCATTGTTAGCAATGTGATGCACTCAGCAAGTGAACGGAAACTCTAATTACGATGATGCAAATAGCAAAAACATAAAAGCACGAAAAAAAAAGGAAAGCGGATTGAGAAAAAGAAATTTCTTCTCCGTCTCGATTTTTTTTTTAAATTTATTTATTATCTCGTGTCTAAGTTAACTAGCTTTCCTCGGCGTTATTGCTTAAAGCGAATGACTGAACTTTTTTCGTCACTCTAGTAATAGTAAGAATGAATAACTCGTTAGAATTTGTTTTGGCTTTTAATTTATCGAAAGACTTTTGTTCTTTTATATTCTTTACGGATATTCAAATGTCGAATCATATATACGTACGTACTAATATGGTGCTCTTTGATTAAAATTTCGAACGCGATGAAAGGTTTTATTTTTCCATGATTGCAGCATAATTGAAT